>NC_134487.1:104329596-104629596 GCF_040206685.1 Ascaphus truei | reverse complement strand
CATATGTCCCCAAAGGAAGTGACAACATGCAGTGTGTTCCCACTCAGGATACAGGGCATGTTTGTTCTCCGGGGGGGTGATATAAGACACAGCACTGCCTAAAGTTAGAAGTTCAGTTTCCTGTTGTTGAGCTGCTCAGTTCAGTGAGAGGCACGTGAAGGTCTGCAACATTGTTGCAGTGTCTCCTGCTAGCTGTGAGTCAGTGAGCATACGCAGGAGAGTTACAGGAGCTGAGAGAGAAAAAGCAGCTCAGGAGAGGAGCTGACAGTAGCCAGAGAAGCTGGGGAATCTCTCTGAGAGGATAGGTGGAAAGCAGCTCTATTAGAGAAGGGACCTTCCTAATGGAATGCTGCAAGGAGATGAGTGGCTGAGCTGTTAGCTGTGAGGGGCAGTTTGCCCATACCAACCATCAATAAAGATGCCCTGTTCGAATATACCTCCACTGTGTGAGTGTGAAGTTACTCAGCAGTGGATGGCACCACCAAGAAGGAGTTCCTCACCAGGACCATCTCCCTGCGGAAGCATAGATCCTGATGAGGTGGAGGCGCTGCACATGAAGTAAGTTGGACTCGCACACACTACCTCAGCTACCTGTCCTGATGACATCCCCTAATACCATCAAGCGGGAGACTCAGGAGTCCTGTTGCCTACAGGTGCACCACCAGACACGAACATGTAATGGGGACTGGTTAGACTACCCGGGCCAATGTGAGATTGGGGGGGGGAATACCCGTTACAATTGGAGGCGCTGCTGAGATACCTGTTAACAGGACAGGCTTTTGCTAGGCACACAATAGGAAACAGGGAGAGTGTCTGCTGCCACTCTGTGCTGGAAAGGGAAAATCTAGGGGTAGTCAGGAGAACGAAAAACCTCGCAAAGCACGCCCTAGACTGACCTAAGGGGTTAGTGAGTCTGGAGCCGGGGGCTATATCTGTCCTAGTCACCTTGAGGTAGCGCTAGGGGTAGGATGCCTGAAGGGATAGCCTGTTAACGTGGTCAGGAATTCTGGAGAGGATCTGCACTAGGCTAGCCAACAGGAGGTAGACGCCCAAGTACTGCATGGAAGAGCCAGAGTACTCTAGTCTCCATTCCAGATCACTTACCGAAGGGAGCACAGATTGGAGGAAGGAGATACAGTAGACACAGAAAGAGTGAGCCTAGCCTGAGGTAGTGCAAACACGAGTCAGATCTACGTTAGGTACACAAGGTGGTGCACAAGGCATGTTTGTTGTATCGGTATGGCAGCTGCCCCGCTGCTCCATGTACGATCAGAACGAACACAGTAATCCAATGGCGACCGCAAGAATGGAGGATCCGCGCGGTGCGGAAGGTCCAAAATGGCGGACGGAGGCCGATGGAGAGAGCGCACATGGCGTGTGTGCGGGTGAAGAGCAAGCTACAGAAGCGACTTTTGTGAGCCTGCTATGGAGTGGTGCTAAAGCTGTGGCTGCGCCGTTTCTGTCCTGTCTGGGGTCTAGGGGCAATACCCCCGAGGATACTGAGGAGGACATTGTAGTGATGTGTGGAGAGCCTGTGGAAATTGAATGTCAGTCGGCATGCCAATGGTTAAATGCTACCTCAACATTCAAAGAGACTGATGGTGCGAATCAAAATGGCGGTTCCCGCTTCCCTGGGAGACCGCGTGGGCCAATTGCAGAAAATGCTGCAAATGCTAAGATTGCAGAAAGTTGGCCGGGATTGGCGCCAAAGGAAAAACCCCACCCTGCGGGGAAGTTTGGCGCGAAAGCTGGAGCCGCGCCCTCAGGGACTGTGACGGACTCAGAGCCCCTCCCCGGTGATGTGAGTGACTCAGCGCAGAGCCAGAACCACTCCCTTATAGAGCATGCCCCTCCTTTACAGTCCACCAGGGGGAGCAAGCTCAGTGAACAGCGATCAGCAACCGCTGTTCTCACTAAAGACAGTACAGAATGCAGAGAAGCACACCCACAGTTGTATGGAGCCTGGCGATACAAAAGGGGGAAAATATCCTTTCTTGTGTGCCCGTGTCTACAAAAGGAATTGAACCTGACTGGTGGTATGGACTTTAACCATGTTAGGTTACCCATAAAATACCGGGTGGCCTGCGTGGATGGAGAGGGGTGCATAAGATGTGCTTGTGACCAGTGTGAATTCCCAGGTGACAAACCGACCTGGGGTCCCAAGTGTGCCTGCTGTGGGGCACAGTTCCTAGAGCCTGTGCTGCTGCAGGCTACGGAACAGAAAGAACCTTCAGCGGAGAAGAGCGCGACCGCAGTGGAGGTACCGGAGCACGCCAGCTTCGTACCAACAACCACTGGTTGTATCGCAGAAGAACCCGGTGACTACCTTGTGGAGGATCCGATCGTGATATCCTCCGAGGAAGAGGTGGAAGTCTCGTCGGTGGTGATGCGCCTACCGGCGGACCACTACAGCGGTGCGGTGAAAGAACCGGCACTTACCTGTGTCGCAGCAGAGCGGAGTCTCGTGTTGCCGGTACAGAGACAACCTGAGAGGCGGAGTCCCACGGCCGTGGTGACTTACAGCGCGGAAGGAGGAGAAGATTCCATCCCGAGCCGACGGAGCGGTGAGATACATCCTTACCCTCCACAGGCGCCGGTGGTGGCAACGGCGGAGACGGGCCTAGTCCAGGCCCGAACGGAGCGGAGAGCAGAACCATCACTTCCGGCGGCGGATGTCGTTCTGGAGGAAGAGGTTCCGGTTGGGAACCCAACGCAAGATGGCGGCGAGTCCAGCGAGATGGCCGTGTCCTTTCGGCCAAGCAGCTGTACCAGGTTGCCTGGGTCCAAGAAGAGCCAGCAGGCCCTGCGGAAGCCTGGGAGTAAGGAGGCGAGTGAACCGGAGTGCCAGTCCGATGGTACCGGGCAAGGTAGCGAGAAGTTGCGGGTCGTAGCCCCGCGTATGCCGGCAGTGTTTCCCTATGCCCAACCCCCGGCCATAGTTAAAATCCCTGCCCCTGTCACTTTTTCCTATGGGTCCCAGTCTAGCCAAGGGTTGTCTGGGGAGTCCCGAGTCACTTTTGAAGAATGGACTGGGGGAAATCTGGACTGGGATGACTGCTTTACATCCGATGAGGGATCGGGGAGGGAAATGGTTATGCAAAGGATGTTATACAGCCCTAATGATGACAATTGTACTGTTGTGGTGGGGTGTGATTCTAAGAGCATTGGGTCAAATTTTGGGTCTCCAGGAACTTTGGGAGTTTCATCTGGGGATTTGGGTAATGTTGCTCATATGGTGCCTATTGCCCGGGGAACCCCCTATGTGCCCTCACTGTCAGGAAGAGTTATTAGGGATCGCCAAAATGGGGTACGTAATTTTCACCATTTCTGGGAGGGCGAACTTACGTTAGAAATGGGTTCCTTTGATGAGGATAGGGGATATGGCACTGATGAGGAGGAAGGATCAGGGGAAGAAGATTGGGATCCTGGCGGGTTAGACGAGAAGTGGTGTAGTCAAGAGGGGATAGTCTACATTTCCAGGAGATGCCCGAGGAAGGTTTATGAGCATGATCCTTTCAGTCCATTAGCATCCATGCCAGGATTATGGGCTGATTGTGGGTGTCCAGTATGTCACCCAGAGTGTTACCGCATTGATACTCTAAGCCCAGTGGACCATGCTGTGCGCAAGCCACCTTGAGAGGGTATGGGGGTACCAGTCATGGGTTCTACAGAAGGGAATAATTCTGGGTGTTACACATCTACGTTAGGATGTATCTGTTATAATGTTATGAGAAAAGATATGTACTGTAATATGTGTTGTTATGTTTTGCAGTGCTACCTGAAGGAAGGTTCCGCAAATTTAGGTTCCAAGCGAGGACGTTGGGATTCCACCAGGGGGAGAATGTAGCCATGTCTAGGATTGGTGTACATATCTCTTTCTCATGTTGGCAGTAAACCTGGTAAGTGTGCAGGATTGCCAGCATGCTATCAATGAGGTTTGCCCTCACACCCTGGTGAGGTGTCATATGTCCCCAAAGGAAGTGACAACATGCAGTGTGTTCCCACTCAGGATACAGGGCATGTTTGTTCTCCGGGGGGGTGATATAAGACACAGCACTGCCTAAAGTTAGAAGTTCAGTTTCCTGTTGTTGAGCTGCTCAGTTCAGTGAGAGGCACGTGAAGGTCTGCAACATTGTTGCAGTGTCTCCTGCTAGCTGTGAGTCAGTGAGCATACGCAGGAGAGTTACAGGAGCTGAGAGAGAAAAAGCAGCTCAGGAGAGGAGCTGACAGTAGCCAGAGAAGCTGGGGAATCTCTCTGAGAGGATAGGTGGAAAGCAGCTCTATTAGAGAAGGGACCTTCCTAATGGAATGCTGCAAGGAGATGAGTGGCTGAGCTGTTAGCTGTGAGGGGCAGTTTGCCCATACCAACCATCAATAAAGATGCCCTGTTCGAATATACCTCCACTGTGTGAGTGTGAAGTTACTCAGCAGTGGATGGCACCACCAAGAAGGAGTTCCTCACCAGGACCATCTCCCTGCGGAAGCATAGATCCTGATGAGGTGGAGGCGCTGCACATGAAGTAAGTTGGACTCGCACACACTACCTCAGCTACCTGTCCTGATGACATCCCCTAATACCATCAAGCGGGAGACTCAGGAGTCCTGTTGCCTACAGGTGCACCACCAGACACGAACATGTAATGGGGACTGGTTAGACTACCCGGGCCAATGTGAGATTGGGGGGGGGAATACCCTTTACATCAGTCTGACCCATCTCATTTTTATTCAATTCATGTACCGTTTATAGTTTTATTTTTATTATTTTTTATATGTAATTTATATGTCTTTTTATTAAATGCTAATATATCTGTTCACCTGTTGATTATCTCAGCTGTTTGTTATATGTTTTGTTTGTCATGTTCATCATACAGCATTATGCTATGCACTTTTTTTAATTTTTTTAAGCACCTATTACCCCACATTGGAGACACCTTGAGATCTGCACATCCACCAGGCTCGGCTGTTTATATCCTTTTTACATATAATCATTTGTTAGGCGCCAAAGATACACATTTATTTTTCATTAAGATAATAAGTATGGTGAATGTGGTTAAAATATCAAGAAAGGGCTAAATATCAATACAATAACAACGTTAAATCATACCAAGTAATGGACAATGATTTTCCGCTGTGTGCATTATTTGTTTCTTATATCGCGCTGACGGTGTGCATAGCGATGTTCCTGTGCATAGCACTCACCATCTCCTTTTTGGTGCATAAGAGCTACGGTGACTTGTCCAAGGTCACAAGGAGCTGACTGCATCTTTCTGCTGTCCAGCTGTCACAAGCTGTGATGGCCTCCACTGTATGTGAAAGGGACCTCTTGCAGTGAGTGTTTGAAAAGTGTGTGATTTCAAAACAACAATCCTCCTGACATTAAATATCTTGTTAGTAAATAATAATAATAATAATATAAAGAGCATTTCATTTCAAACAGAGTTTCAGTGATGTATAACAGGGCTAGTGGCATAAATGCTGCTAGATAATTCACTTACAGATGTAGCCAGACTCATTGTCCCCAGCGTCAAGGACGAAAAAGCAACTGTCAGAGGCGCCCTGGACAGTGTCTGCCATGATGGAGCTGCCAGGGGGTTCCTACCTCTGAATGAGACTTCCCGTAGCATTAAATCTTCCTGCCCGTGTGATCGTGGTAACGCAAACAGAAAGGTTTGCTACATCTGTACATTGTATTTTGTTGTCATATAGGGATAGTTGAAAGCTACTGTATGTTACATTAACATATTGATGTCTAAGACACTTTATGTACCGTAGACAACAGCACCCCCATTGCAATACGGCTACTTCCTGTTCTCTCCTTTTTTAATGATTAATTGCTTCAATATCAATAAAAAAAATGTTAACAAAATTATTCTAAACATTATTTGAAAAAAGAACAGTAAAAGCATTTGCAATGTGAGGGTATAGCAAGAATCTTTAAAGCCCATCATTACCAGAGGGCGTGCACCGGAATACTTGCAATGCATTGCTGGCCGGCTGGTGCCAAAGGGGTTAAAGGAAAGGAAAACATTAAGGTCCATATCCCCTAAGTGGTGTTCTGCCATAAGATACCTTCTGGCCCTGGAAAACACCATACATCCTTTAATGGGGCAAATGGTCTTGTGGTGCCGGAAAGGTACTGTATCATATAGAGTAACACCACTTAGTAAATATGGGCCAGAGGGGGAACACGTTGCTAGAGGCATATTGCATCTGTATGTCACACACTTTCAGGGGGAAACCACAACTCATAAATGTCTTCCCTAATTTAATATTAACCCCTTTCCCACCAGAGAGGTGAGTGCTGGGGGTGGGGGGGGGGCTACATCTCCTTCCTATTTCAGTTACTATCGGGTAGTAGATATGTATGGTTACTATCAGGTAGTAGATATATATGGTCAAGTCCTCACTACTGGCTGTTCCAGAGATATGGCATTAACCTTGAACAATGTGATTTTACTGTTCTGAATTTCTTGGCAATTGGAATACAGTCTCATTATGTATAGATTTTCTATCTGAACATTTAATTCAATTTCCATACAGTACATTAGTGAGTCATATTCTTGATTAAAGATCACAGATAATTCAACCTGTTGTAACCAGTAGACTGCCTAAAGAGACACTGCAGATCTATGGCATTCAAAGTGTATCTTTTTACTATACAGGGTATAACTAGATGAAGGAATTGTTATAATTTATACTGCAGGTGTTTTAAAATATATTATATACCCTGTATTATTCTTTTGAATTTGGATATCCCACATACTGTATCACTAAAAATACCCAAACATTAATAGCTCAGGGGTGTGCAAACTGGGAGGTGCAAGATTTTTTTGGGGGGGGGGGGGGGGCGGCGGTTGCATAGGTCCCATGTTCTTCCCCGAGGCATTTAAATTAAATGCCGGGAAACCGCGCAAGGCCTCTGCAACCTCTAGTTATCGAGATTCAGCCGGCTTCAGGACGCATGACCATGGCAACGCCGCAGGTCACTTGACAGGACGTCACATGATGCCGCACCGAGGTCAGGGAGGGGGCGCAAGAACGGAGGAGAGCAGGCAGAGGGGCGCAGCAAGGAAAGTTTGCGCACCCCTGCCATAGCTAACCATTGGAAACAAGTGCGACCTCCACAAACAGAGCTTAGTTTTCAATGAATCAATGACGTCATGATAATGGGGACACTTACAGTACATGTATTCATAATGGGACCTTGGACAAGTTCAGTGACACCTGGAACCCTCGGTCTAACTATTTCTAATCATTAAAAGATATTACTCATTAAGTGTTTACCCAATGACAAAAGAGTTGTATATAGTGCAAGATTCTGTATGTATGGCTAGCTAATGTGAACCCTTTTGTGTATTTTCATGAATTATATAACAGAATGTCTTGAGTATATTGACATGTTTGTATCAGCATACCCCTACCCCTTATTTTTTTGTAACATTCTCCCTTTTCTCGGTAACCTATTTGAAAATGACTGCAATATATATATATATATATAATTTCCTGTAAATATTTAAAATGACAACTTTAAATACAATTATTGTGGTTACACAATCCCAATCCCGCCAATGCCATTTTACTGCCTTCCATTATTCCCCAACTATTCTTTTAGTTTTAACACATGTAGCGCTGCTCCCCCCAACCCCTGGGAGATCTTGCAGGGTCTGTGTGGTGCTCGGTACCTGAGAGTTCCGAGATGACATGGGGAAACAGGACAGGCTTACAGTGCCGGAGAAGGAGCGGCTCAGTGAGTAAAGACACTGACTGGCACTGAGTTTGGAGCAGGGGAACCTGGTTCTATTCCCGGTGCCGGCTCCTTGTGACCTTGGGCAAGTCACTTTATCTCCCTGTGCCTCAGGCACCAAAAACATAGATTGTAAACTCTACGGGGCAGGGACCTGTGCCTGCAAAATATCTCTGTAAAGCGCTGCGTAAAACTAGCAGCGCTATACAAGAACAAACTATTATTATTATTATTAGTGTTCTTCTCCTTGGTGACAGCGCCTCCAGTCATAGGCATCAGCAGAGCTGAAAGCAGTCCCCACCATAACAGTCTCTACTCCCATACTCCTGTCCAATAGACTGCCACTTAGCCAGGAGAATAAAAAGGGTTGCTTTATTGTAGCAGCCACTGTTGATGTCATTACGGCGAATGCATTAGTTGCAATCTTGAGGCCTTGCTATATTAGTTCTTTCTGCACTCAGCCCATGAGGAACTGAAAGCATGTGAGCTTGAGCAACTCCCAGCCCGGAGGAGACTGTACGTCCTTACCCCATGAAGGGGGAAGCTGGACTGACTCTCACTCCCCTCTAAGGGGCTGAGCTCTTTCATATAATTTGGTCACTTCCTCCCTGAAGCTTAGAGGGGAGGGCACAGGATCTGCACCATGATATGATAGGCTGCACACAGATTCCTATATCACCTCCCTCCTGTCACTCAGGGAGTCAGTATGAGGAGGGGAAAAACCTCATAGGATAGCCTGTCACTGCCTGGAGCTACTAGGGTAGCTAAGATAGTAAGGTAGAAAGATAGCCTGGACCAGCCGTGGCTATACACACATGCCAGCCTTGCTAAACACCATAGGCAGATAGAGATTTCTTTCCATTTCAAGGGGATATAGTGGGTAAGACAAACACTGTTCACATATGATGTTAACTTCATTTTGAAGAAACCTGCTGTGCTCCTTTAAAGAGTCTGCACTGAAATAAAAATATGGCATCTTTCCATTTTTGCAGTTACTGTACTGGTCTGTGCTATACAAGTCTGGGGCAGTACAGTACATCACCTCTGATGACAATGCTGAGCTTTCAGCTATTATTTGTACTGCAGGAGTATTTCTTAGATTCCATTATTAGTTAAATAAACAATTCTTTCAATGCCCATATTATAATTTACATTGTATCAATGTTCTCATGTATCAGAATTGTTAAGAAAAAAAAGAAGACATTTTTAACAGTCTAAATTTAATTAGATGACCATCACATGAAGGTGATGTAATAAGGTGAATATTCCGAAAATATTTGCTATGTTGAAATACCAAGATGTTTCCAATAAGTATTTCTGTATGACTCTTTTCTTCTAAAATTAAGTATTTTGCCTAGCATAACTTCTAATGCACTAGACTACAACTTTTACCAAAGAGTGGTCCCCATATCTTTAAAAAAAACCCACAAAGCATTAGACCTAGACGTCTTTGCACCCATTGACTGCTCTCTGTGGCTACAGACATTGTTCCTAATTGTAGCCGTCATACAGTTTGCCACTATTATTATCGTTTGTAGAAAAATAGGAATCCCCACCCCTGTTTCCCCAATCATAAAGCGATATATTTTTTTAACCCCTGGTTCAATTCAATTCTGATATCAGAGCTCTCACAGTACAGAAGATTCTGGTGCAATAAAAATAAATCTATTCAATAAACAATATGTTTTTTATTTTTCATTGATGCAGGAAGGGAAAGACATTTTAATTTTGTAAATGTGTATGTAACCCCTCTACTTTTAGCTCTCAGACTTATGACTATTGCTGAGGCGGGGGCCTGAGTCCCTGTTACTAACTTACTGGGCCACACGTGGCCTACGGTCAGACACACAAAAAGAACACCTGCCTAGACAGGTGAAAGAACCCCTTTTGAACAAGCACTCATACGGTGATAGGTACAGATAAATTAAAAAGTGAACCTTTATTAGTGTATATGGGTAAAATAAGTGAAGTACATAAACACTCAACACAATTAAAAACGTATTAAACAAATTGCCCCTAGGTCTATTTATAAACTAATACTTGAAGGAGAATGGTTAGGAATATCTGGTACCATATGAAAGAAAAAGTTACTAATAAAGTGCAAAACTAATATGGTGCCTCAGTGTGGTCTATCTATAATGTTTGAAAGAGTCTGGTGTGTGTCACTCGAGTGTAGTAACAGTCAAACTACTTCCATGCCACATCTGAATAACTTGTGGTTCTGTGACTATATACAGAGTAGTACCTGTATGTCGCTAGGGTGTTGCGGGTTAAACCCACATAAAAAGTTTTCAGTCAGTGTGACCTAGCTGCACTTTGCTGGTCACAGAAGCCAACAAGGGGTTAATTTTGTATATCCTTCAAGGCAACACAGGGTGTAATAAAATATCTATACGGGAGGCTACTATGTAGCTGTGGGGAATAAGAAGAGGCTGATCAGTGGGAGCCGCAGATATATCCACTATTTTTATCCCACTGTTAGTAGTGTATTTCTAGGTTCTTATAGCCTCAAATGAGCACAATTTGATTAACCCACCAGATAGATAGTGAGGTGAGTTAATGCTCGTGCCCCCTATGAAGGTAGCAAGTAATTTTAAAGACAGGCTAGCTGATATATCTCTGCCAGTAAAAATGTTTGAAACAGTGTTCTACAGCTGCCTTTAATAAAGTTGCTCTATATCTGCAGATCTAGATATATGAATGTGGTTGTTATTTAGGCTTAATAGTTGCCCAGCTAGTTCAGTCAATGTAATGGCTGTAAGTAGGCAAAGTATATTTTTTCATATGTTAATGCCGTTCAACATCCACCAAGTCTCTGGGGCAGGTAAGCCCCGTCGGTTTGATATAGACCGTTGAATATGGTATCAGTGGTGTCTTGCAGCCGCTCAGTGATGCGCCCCAGTATTATAGGGGTATCAGAGTTGCTGCACTTTCGGAGCTTTTTGTCACCGCTCCTGAGTGGCGGCATCTGTTCAGTCCCCACCCGGCATGGTGTATTAATGAACACCGCCTAGTATAGAGATGCCGGGACATCAGACAGCAGGAAGAAAAGAAACTAGTTTACTTATACCTACTAACTCAGGTAGCCGAAGATCACTACAGACAGTACACAAATACAACACAATCCACAATAACGCGGCACGGTGTGAATCAGTAGTGTATAAGCCACCCCAATCCTGGGTATGTTGGATTGTGATGGGGCCAGCACTGCTGTGGCAGCTCGTTGTGTGCTACTGTAACTGTAGCACGCCTGTTCTTCGAAAATGGTGCTTCGGTACCGCTGTGCTTTATAGCTGTTGAGGGTCCCCTCCGATGGCGCTTGAACTCTCATCCACATCTGGCAATATAGCACTCTGCTCCTGCTTCAACGGGCACACATGCACTCTCTGCAAACCTGATAGTCCTCAGGTCTGCGCAGATCTGACTCAACATAGCCAACCCCCCTTTTTAAAGGCTTCTCTCCCTATGCCACAGCGGTTATCATTGGCTGCTCTGATGCCCATTACAGTCGCATTTCCAGAGCACACTGGAAAGGAACAAGCCAGAGTCGCAGTTTGAGTATGTGGGAGATCTCATCAAAGGGGGATACACGTAAAACTGTAAACATAAAATCTATAATTCCCATTTCAAAACGTTCGAGTCCTATTGATTTGATATCTTATCCTTGACACATTTTAATAATGTAATTTGTAGAGGTGTCGAGATGATCTGAGTGATCACAACCCTAAGCATTGTATTAAACTGAAGATCACAATGCACTGCAGGAGTTGATCTAGAGACCAATTGAAACTTTGTAGGGCAATTGTTTTCTAAGCCATATCTAGCATTGCAAACACATTAAAAAGGTTATCAAATTAATGTTAGCATTATGTAAGGTGGTTTAAAGTGGTTCTGAGAATTTACAATTACTACTCTACTGTACTATGAAGCAACAGTGCTACCTGCTTGACAATCTCCACATCCATAACAGAAAGGGGGCCCTCTATAACATGTCTATACAGGGGCTGTGATATATACAGAAAAAAGTAGATGCAGTACTAGCAGGTTCTAGTCGTCCTTCCTGACAAACTACCAAATGGCTTGTGTCAAGAGATGATGAATGTCCTATAGCCGATGATAATCAGACTTCAATTTTCAACAGTGTTCCCTGTCCATACTGTAAGTATAGGGTCCAATGGGACTCCTGTCCTGGCTCCTATCAAAATAAATTGCACCACTTATGGTAAATATATTATGTTCTACAAACATTTTCACTGAAGGAGTTTACAATGATCAGTATAACAAAATGAATATAAAAGTAGTTTCTAGAAGAATATCCTATTATTTCACTATTTAGGATTAATGATTCATTATGTTACAAGAACACAGTGATTCACTTGACATGGTTTTGTTTCTTTTCAGTAGCTTGGTCGCTCTTTCTTCTGGTTATTGATGTATACAGTATGTCCTTTTCCTACTAATAGACCATGTGACTGCGTAATGCTAAAGACCCCCAACAGTAGGATAAATGAATGAATAACCAGATACTTGTAGGGGGGGCCCCTAAACATAAACTTGATAGAAGACAGGTACTGGGTTGCAGTCCCGGATGGTAAGCTCACTAATAAGTGACGCTGTTGTTAACAATAACACCAGGAAGATTGAGCATAATAACACCCTATAACGTACAAATTGTCTAAATAAAGTCCTGAACAGGAAAACATGTAGCAACCGATTGACTCACTCTGAGTGCTGCACAGTCCATGCGATCCAAAGGTGAGGGGTCCCCAGGTGTGCTTCCGTCCAAGGGATAGGCTAGTAGAGAAGGAGAAAAACTGGAAGAGCACTACTGTAGGTATCAAAAAAGTAGAAAGGAGGGTGCGTTTCCCATAAAAAGATTATTTATTGGTCATGGAAAAACAGGGCAATGGAGAGCCCTACCTCCATTACCCTGTTTTTCCATGACCAATAAATAATCTTTTTATGGGATACGCACCCTCCTTTCTACTTTTTTGATACCTAAAGTAGTGCTCTTCCACTTTTCCTACTAATGACTGGTTATTGGAAGCACGTGTTGTTTTACTGTCGCTGGCATGTTAACATACTGTCTCTAAGGAGTTTATGATGCAATAGGCTGTTTTTCACTAGGGAACATCCTAGCTAGTACAATTTATTATAAATCAAATCAAAATAAGCATTATGTTATGATAGAAAAACATTTAAGTATTGCCAAAGCATGAATAACAGGGGGTAGAGTATAAAGTTTGCACAGTACATGGGTAACAGTTACACACAGGGATGTGGGGTTTAGTGTGCATCTCTCAGTCTGCGACAGCTGCTGATATAGTGTGCAGATAGTTCTGCTGTGGTTTTGTCTTCTCCTAGGAGGATCGCTATTTTTTGGTTCTCTTCTATATTATTCAAGTTCTGGATAAGAGCTGGGAGTTTCTCAAAGTTGGCACTCCTCCCTTCAGAGTATTTTGTGCAGGGCAGCAGGAATGTGTTTCATCTTCTACCTCTCCAAGCTCACATCGCTGGCACAGTCTCTTCTCCCGGGGCTTCCAGTTCTGTCTCTGCCTGTTTTTATTTCCAGGCCGGGGCACTCATTCTCTACTGGCATAAGGTCTGCCTCTGTTTTGAGGTCATTTACCTTCTGTAGGTAGGGTGCCAGTTAATTCTATCTGTAAGCTGTGATAAGTCTCCACCTTCTTTGATCTTTGGATATCATTTTTCCACCTCGTCGCATACTGTTCCTTTATTTCGCTGGTGATTGAGTTGATTTGTTTTTTTGACAGGTTGTTGAACTGTGTGTGGTTTTGTTCTTGAAGTGAGAGGACCAGTTGTTTGATGGCACAGGGTTTAGTGAGGCGCTCCTGGCTTCTAATTGCTCTTTAGCAGTAAGACTGTGGATGGCTGTTGTTTAGGTGAGCTCAGAATTTCGGTGCTCTCGTCTGTACCGTGAGCAGTAGAGGAAAGAGGCCCAGCTCAGCCTGACATGCACTGTTTGATGTACTCCTGTGTACGTGGAGAAGGTGTTTTCAGAATTCCAGATGCAATGTCAGTCGGGCTAGTATATCATTTTGTAAAGTCTGGGTATGCCACACGTCATTGCCATACAGAAGGATGGGTGTGATAAAGCGTGTCACATATGACACCAGGCTAGCACGCGACCTGCATACAGGACAAGGGTTAATACTGATGCTCGCCAGCGCTCCCACTTTTCACCTCCGCAAAGGGCCGTCAAATGGACAATATCTCCTCTACAGGATCAAGGACTAATATACAGCTCACAGACTGCACCACTCTTCACCTTTGCAAAGGTCCCTCAAATTAGTTATATCTCTCCTCAATCTGTTCCAATATACTACCACCACGAACAGCACACTAGTGAGCATGTGACAGACATGCAACCAGGGTTAATACACACAACTACTCTAGCCACCCTACCTTTCTCCTCCGCAAGGAACTAGTGAGTTAATATTAACCCCTACTCAATTGCAAATCATAACTATCCACTGCCACCACCTTGGGTATGCAAATAAGATGTCAAAGTAATATTTGCCAGGGCCTCAGGTCCCTGTTTATTATAGAATAAACTATGCACTTTCACACACACCAAAATCAGCTGTAACTAAATGTGCCCGAATTGTAATTACTCTACCCAGAGCGTGCAATCAGTTCATTCAGATCCCAAAGCTTATTAAATGTTTTAATATATGTGTGTGTGTGTGTGTGTGTGTGTGTGTGTGTGTGTGTGTGTGTGTGTGTGTGTGTGTGTGTGTGTGTGTGTGTGTGTGTTCCAGTGTATTGTCATTCAGTGTGAATTGTGATTTGGTTGCATGTTTGTAAGATTTTTTTCTGGAATACCATTATACTGGTTTTGGCCAGTTCTGTCTGAATTTTTTTAGCATCGCCAGATTCTGTTGGAGACAAAAGGAGATCATCTCTGTAGAGATGTAATCTCTGTGGCAGCTAAGGGGAGACTAGGTTCTGGGGAAGATTCTATGGCTGCTGCCAGCTAATTGTAGGATATGTTAAAAAATGTCGGACTCAGACTGCAGCCCTGTCTAACTCCATGGCCTTGATGGAAGAAGTCTGTCCTTTTGTTACTTACTTTCACACAGCATTTGGTTTTAGCTACATACTTTTGATGGCGTCGTATGTTCTCCCCCTTATTCCTCTCTCGTATTTTCAAAATTGATCTGGATGCCAGATGGCAGTCAAAGGCCCTTTTAAAGTCCACAAAATGAGCAAAGATTTTGCCTTTGTTGGTGTTGTGGATGTACTTATTGATCAGGCGGTGTAGAGTGTAGATGTGATCCGTGGTGCGGTGGTTTGGCAGGAAGGCTGCCTTACTCAGTAAACTATGCTCTGTCAGGAAGGTGAGGATTCTGATGTTCAAGATAGTGTTGAACAGTTTCCCCAGGGTGCTGCTGACACAGGTGCCTCTGTAATTGGATTGGTCCAGCCTGTCTCCTTTCTTGTAAATAGGGGTAATCATTCCCTGGTTTCACAGTTCAGGGAAGTAACCAGTAGTAAGATCAGGTTGAACATTTTGAGTAGAGCTTCTTGTATCACTGGGTTACTGTACTTCAGCATCTCATTTAGCGTGCCCTCTGGTCCTCTGGCTTTCTTGGTTTTTATTCCTTTAAATGTTTCCTTTATTTCCTGGATTGGGATTGGTATGTCCAGGGAGTTTTGATTATATTTAATAATGTTCCGTAGTGTTGTTTGTTTGGTGAGTATTTGTTTTGTGTTCTTGTGTCAGGTTTTCTTCTGGGATGTCTTAGTAAAAGTTCTCAAAGTTAGTTTTTTCCAGATGTTGCCACTGTGAACGCCAGGTGCTTGTTATTTTGTTTTGCATCAAGATGGTTTAAAAAATGTTGCCAAAAATAATTGTCAATTCTTCAATTTTTTCTAATTTGTAGGCGATGTGGTTGTGTTTTTTTCTTTTTTAGGGTGTGCCTATAGTGTTTCAGGTGTTGGTGGTACCTTGTCCATAGTTTTGTAATGTTTGGGTCTCTGTGTCTTTGGTTTGACATTGTTCGTAGGCTTTTTGTGAGCGTATTTCCTTCACTATCAAACCATTTTGCTTTAATTTTGGAGTTTGCTTTTGGTCTATTATTGGTGATTTTTTTCAGGTTTGATTTTTTTCAGGTTTGATTTTTTTGCTACTAGATCAATTATTTTGTTGAGATTTCTTACTGCCATATTTACTCCTTGTTTGATCTGCTCATATTTTGTGTTCTGAAAGGTTTGCAGTAAGTTTCCGACTTCTGGGATGTTAATTTTGTTTCCATGTATGTCGCAAGGCTCTGTTTTGTCCATTTGTAGGTGGCTTTCGGGTTATGGAGGTTGGAGAGGGTGTCTTGTGCTGTTCTTGGTCGTTCTGATCTCTTAAGGCAGGGATGCGCAAACTTTTCAGTCTGCGCCCCTCGGCCTGCCCTCTCCCGCCCCCCCCGTCCCGCCCCCTTACCTTGTCTCTGGCATCAAATGACGCTGTGGGGCATTATTTGACGTGTCACGTGACATCACGGCATCATTTGGCGCCACATTGCCATGGCGACGCGTCGCCCAAAGCCATGGTAAGGTATCTTACAGAGGCCTCGCAATTTGATTTAAATGCTTTGGGGAAGAGCGCAGGGCCTCTGTAAGCGCCACGCCATCCCCAGAAAATCTCACCCCCCCTGTTTGCGCACCCCAGTCTTAAGAGCGGGTTTAATTGTTGTCTGATAAACAATGCTGGTGTAACTATGAAGCACTGATGGCATAGAGCACACTTAGGCCTGGGACATAGTGCCTCTACAGTGCTGAGGCGCGCTGAGGCTCAGGGAAAGTGGGTGCTTTCCCTGGCCTTAGACAGCGTGCCGTCAGGGGGTGGGCCGGGGGTGGGCCAGTGATGTCACGGAGCTGGTTCGCCCTCATTGGGTGAACCGCTCACGTGACCGGCCCTGTGCTCCGGCGAGCGCCAAATTTTCAAGACTCGGTGAGACACACGCTTCCGCAACCGTGCGGACACGTGCGCGAGCCCCTGCTAAAGACGCTCTCATTGCATCAGCAGCGCGCCTCAGCACGGGTCAGCGCATAAGCGCTGACCATGCCCGAGGCCTTAGACTGCAGTCTACAGTAAATATGATATATCCCCTTACCTGCACCCACTGAGTCTTCCTGAAATCTATCAACAGAAACGTAAGCAGACACTGTTGGAAAAAAACATTACAGAGATTGAAATTATTGATGATTTCTTAACCTATGTGTGTCAAAACACACGTATCAAAAATTAAGTGCACCAGAATAAAGCAAATGCCACTTTACCTGATTAATCATGCTGAAAGTGTGCTAAGCAATATTGTGACGAATCTTATCTATCATAAGTTGCGAAACGCATAAGCCGCAGGCCCTACTATTATTATCAAAGATGGAAGAAAAGTGTATTTAATTTGAACACTAAAGTGCCTGCTGTCGTCTCTTCACTATTGTACCACAAATCTTTTGGGGACACATCCCAGGATGACCCCAATTAGAACTGCTGCACCTAAGGTAACATACCATATGGCCACACAATTTATCCTTTTTTAATTTTGAGTGCAAAACAACTCCTCGCCCTTACAGCTGTCATGGTGAAAGGAAATTTGCATTGACCTGTAAAATTGTATCCATACATGTTTTCATGATGTACCTGTACATGGTTGTCAAGTAGGACTGTCTGATACTTCTGATACTTCTATATTAAATAAAATCACATGGTCAATGTTTCAAGCTCCTGCATAAATAAAGAAGATGTATTTTGATAAATAACCAGATCCTCTCTTATCTCTAAAGGTTTATTGACAGTCTGAATAGCTTGTTGGTAAGTTAAAGGGCCATATATACCAAGTCGCGCTGCTCCATAAGACTTCTTTCACCATGGCTTAAATATGGCCCTCTACTGCCCTATTAAAGCTTCAGTTCAGTCTTTTTTTTTTTTAATTATTTTTTTTTCTTTAATAGTTTCATGTGGGCAATCTCTAATTACCTAAAGAACTGCATAACTGCTGGTCAATTCGTTCTCCGTCTATTGATCGGCAAAGTTTGGCGACATCTTTAAATATGGGGAATGTAAATCGTTGCTATAGGAACAAGCATGCTTGTTAAAATAGTATACAAGAAAATTGGTCTTTCAAAGTTGTTTTTTTTAAAACAGAAAATGCTAAAAGTATTTTTTCTTACTACAGAACTGATTTATTAAAAAAAACACACATGCAGGATATTGACTGAACTGCAGCTTTAAGTGAGTAGACTGTAAGACGTCTTATAGCAGAGAAGTGTCTTATGGAGCAGCTTGTCTTTTTTCATAGATTTGGGTGTCTTTGAATATCTCTGCGGTCTATAGAATTTAAATTGCTGGTGATACAAGAAGCAAACATTTTTAGAGACACCTACACTTCTAGTCCTTCTGCCAGAGACAAGGTCCTGGAAACTATGTGACTAGAGATAAGGTTCTAGTATCAGTGATCTTTTAAGGACTACAGTAAGGCTCTGTACAAAAGAGGGAGTAAATCTGCCTCCCGCTGGCTGTAGGAAGGTTAACCCCAATAAGAATGGGAATTTTCTTACTAATAAATGTGATTGGCTGCAGTAAAAAGTCACAGGAGCGTGTTGGGGCTGGGCTCAAAAGTAGAGGAAAGAAAAATTGACATGTTCTTTCTGTTGATTAAATCTGCAGTTCAAGCTGCCGTTTAAAAAAAGAAAAAATATCCATTCAATATGTGCATCAATACAATCTACACACAGACAAGTGATTAGCCAAGTTGCAGATCGATCCGTTCTCCTGTAATCGATCGCTTTGCTCTGGGTTATTTAATTTAAGTTATTGCTGCAAAACAGTACCCACAATGCACAGTTCTGTGTGGAAGATCATGTGACCAGGCAGTTACTAGATACAATTGGTGCACTGCTAGAGAATGGGCAGGGCTCAAGAGCTTGCTACATTAGAATACGTTAAAAATGTCTTTAAAAAAAAATGCTACAAGTATTTTCTCATAGTACAGAAATGATTTATTAAAAAAAAACACACATATTGCTTGAACTACAGCTTTAAATCTGAGGTAAAATTCAAGAAGAGGGATAATCCTGCTTCACAAGTTTAATGATATTGTCTGCTGGTTCAATAAATGGAGGAGGGGGAGGTTTTAGCTGGTATCTAGGTATATAACATAGGTGGAGAGAGGAAAGAGATCTTTTATGCTCTTTTTCCCTCTCCGCCTATGTTAAATCTGAGGTGACCAATTGAATGTATGATTTCTCACATTTTACATTTAGATTAGATGCTGTTAGTTGATCTATCAACATTGCTGGGCTTCCGACACCTTCATCAGGCTTGCATACTAAAGGACACCCATCCCTATAAATAAAATGTTTTCCCGTGCACAAGCCTTGGCGGAAGCACACACATTTATGTGGTGACATCATGTAAAATATATACAAAATAAGAGTACGGTAATAATGTGTTTGTTTGTAGAATAATCTCAACGGGTATTTGAATACTCAATATTCTGGGTAAGAAGTTAAAAAAAAAATGTGCATCTCTAAATATATACGTAACTTACATCACCGTTTGAAGTGGAACACAATTGTAAATGATGGAGTATATAGCACGTGTCAGTCATTGACAGGGAACGAAAGGACTACTATGTTAAACTTGTAGCATAATGGCAGACTATGTACATTAATACAAGTATCCCTGCATAACAATGTACACATTGCTGCATGTAATCTGTATATAAACTGTGATCAATCTTACATTAAATTGTCTTTCTGAGATTTAATCAACAGAAGGAGCATGAGACTTTTCCTACTTTTTTGTTTTTTCGAGTGCCAGTACACTGGACATTTTTAGGTTTCGTTTATTTGTACTGTAACTGGACATGAGTACCAAGGAGCTACAACTACTGCTATTTGTATGAGAGTTACTGTATGGGTCACAAAAAAACACTCCAAAGCGCAAACTCCCCTCAGGCATGTAAAAAAAAAAAAGACATAGTACAAATAGATTTATCACAATTTAATATTGTGTATTACATATGTGTGGAAATTATTTTCAAATGTTTTCAGTTATCTGTTCTGGATCTGGTGAATTGGGCAGGAACTCCCCCGGATCAGAAACAGAAGAAGAGGTATATAGTGTAACACAGTTTAATTATGTAGCCATGTGTAAAATTGGTGTACAGATCTCTCTCATGCTGGCAGTAATCCTGGTAAGAAGGCAGGGTTGCCAGTAACTATCATGGAGGTTTGCCCTCAAAACCTGGTGAAGTGTCATATGTGGCAAAGGAAGTGACAGCATGCTTTGTGTCCACTGTTAGTGACATAGAGGTGGGTCTTTATGGAGTCAATATATTACACAGCATTGCCTAAAGTTAATGTCTTATGTTCATCCTGAGTGAAGTGTCTGCAGCAGTTCAAGTCTGTCTGTCAGAGAGTCAAGTGCAAGCTGATTACACACCTTAAGGGAGAGGTGGAGAGAACTCAATTAAGAGAGGAGGAACCTTCTGCATGGAGTACCTCAACGAAATGAGCGGCTAAGTATAACCGCTGTGATGGGCAGTCTGCCATGTAACATGCTATTAAAGATGCCCTGGTTCAAGAGATCCTTCCTGAGTGAGTTTGGAGTTATTCCCCAGGAAGATGCACCAAGGAGTTCCCTGTCAGATACTCCTCCCTGCTACTGCAGGGATCTTGATGGGGTGGAGGTGCTGTACCAAATGTGAGTAGGACTCAGCATACTACCTCAGACGCCTGTCATGGTGATATTCCCCATTACCAACCAGCGGGAGACTCAGGAGTCCTGTTGCCAGCAGGTGCACCACAACACACATACATGTAATTGGGAGCAGATTACACCCACAGGGGCCAATATGAGATTGGGTGGGGGTCTGACCGTTACAATTAAAAAACATACATGAGCATTGAGCCCATTAAACTCACATGCTCCAAAAAGAACACAACCGATATGACCCCTCTGGGTCCAGCAGTACTGGCATCCCAATCGTGCTCAGCTGATAGCCGGTAGCAGTCTCCTCACGCATCAGTCTTCCGGCCCCATTCTGGCTTCCTTGGTCTTAGCAGAAGTGGGAAACAGACCAACATAGTGGTGCTTAGTGTCCACGAAACTCAGGGACCACCCTACGCGTTTCGTTCGGCTGATGGAACTTCATCAGAGGTGCAATGATATATCTAAGTACCCAAGTCCAGTACAAATAGTCCCTAGTGTCGATGTCACGGTGAAAGGGGTGGCGCAAAGCATTATATTGACAAATTAACATGTACAGCAACACAAGTATACATGAATCGGCAACAAAAGTATACTTATGTATCAGAGACTAATATATATTTGCAGTGGAAAAGCAATGGATTATTTAAGGGAGTAACAAACATCAATAAGCACACATATATTGAATAAAATGCATAAGGTATAAAATAACAACATATAAGTGGTGAATAACCAGACCTTGATGGTATATAAGATAATAAACTAAATAAAACTAATAAAAAGAGAGAGAACACCACAGCTGGTAATTAAATCAAAAAGGAATTTAGATCTATGTCAATATTTTGACCTAGGGGCTTCAATTTGTGTATCCAGAATGTTTCCTATTGTGAAACATCCTGTATAGGATTGCCTCCTCTCCAATGGGATTTAACTATATCAATGCCATGATATAGAAGACCTGACGGATTGGACTGGTGATACTTTTTAAAGTGTACAGAAACATTATGACTTTCCAGTCCTAGGAGTGATGTTCCTAATATGTCCCAAGATCCTAACTCGTAATAGTCTAATAGTATGACCTGCATATTGTAGCCCGCAACGGCAACATGTGAGGTAAATCACTGATTTTACAATTAATAAAGGCTTTGATTTTAAATGGCTCTTTTGTTGAATTTGATAGAAAACAATCTGTTTATTCTTTTCCGTATTTACAGGCCTTACATTTAGAGCATTTGAAGAACCTATTTGTTTTTTCCCCCCAAACAAGTATAGCCAGATATAGCAGTCTGTAAAAGGTTAGGGGCCGATTTATCTTGTAAATTCCTTGCCTTAGTGTATACAGTAATACTTGGGCTCTCTCTGGTAAAAACTCTTTTAGAATTTGATTGCTTTTTAAAACGTGCCAATGTTTGTTCAATATTTGTTCAATATTTTATTTATTTTTGAGAGCTATGGGTAAGTGTTAGTTCTAATTTTGTTGTTTCAGAAATAACTGGGTCCAGGATGAGCTGCACATTTCATTGATGCTGACAGAACATCCTGATTAGTGAGAGAGACTTATTCCAATGGGATGTAATGTAGCAATTCCCTTTGCACATGACTGATGGGCGCCTGGAGTGCCTCAGCTATCCAAACAAATCTAGAAAAATATTGCATTGCTCCCAGCATCCTAAGCCCCCTGAAACACCTTTAATGTTTACTTAGTGTTGCTATAATCATGATGCTGGCAGTTGTCCTTGGACGCAAGCATAACGTACAAACAAACTCAGCTCTTACAGCAAAAAGGAAAAAAAAAAAGAATATACACAAACCCGATATTGAGGTTCTTTGATAAAACAGAAATTGCTTCTTCTAAAGGAAAACAATTCACATTTATAGTCCTGAGACATCAGACAATATACTGTATTTTAAGTGTCAATAAAACAACTTTCTAAAACTGATGCATTCAATATGCCATCATATTCCTTTGTTGCTGTTCTGACTGCATTTACATGTTGGAAGTGCTTGAATTGTTTATGAAGTGTAACTAGTGCAGAGTAAATAAGTATTTCAGTATTAGTTGACATTTGTTATTTGGACTAATAATTTATATTATACAAGAAGTTTCCGAGAGTTCTCCTCTCTTCCACAGGTCAGCAATACTGATTTCCATGTTCAACAGGAATGCAGGAGAATCCGGCGCCACTGCAGCGGCAAAGATCCAGCAACTTCCGGTGTGTAATTGAAAAAACTTTATTCTGACAACATACACGAAGAACCCAGGTTACACCACAGCCTCCCCCTCAATGCGTTTCACGCTATTGACGAAGACGAAGCGCTGTTCCATAGTGTGAAACGCGTTGAGGGGCACGCTGTGGTGTAACCTGGCTTCTTCGTGTATGTTGTCAGAATAAAGATTTTTCAATGACACACTGGAAGTTGCCTGGATCTTTGCCGCTGCAGTGGCGCCGGATTCTCCTGCATTCCTGTTCACTCTCATCTACCGGACGTACGCTAGAGTAGCAGAGAAATATCAGCGCAGGACCCAGATCGGAGTTTTAATGGAGGTAAGGGTTGCTAACCTTCCCAACGCCGATTTCCAATAGTGGTCTTATTGCTCTGGCACACTCCGCTCTCACTGGCTGTACTGACATCTACGGGTGCCTGAACTGTTCACCTGAGCGCAAGACAGCATCTCTGTTTCCATTGATTTACATGTTGACCTGAGAGAGAGGAAAACGCTCGAAAGTTTGTCTTATAATATCAATTGTTATTCCAAATAAAAGGTATCAGCTAATACTGAAGTAATCATTTACTCTGCACTACTCAATTGGACTAACACAGCTATGTATACTTCATTCATGAAGTTTACCTGTCATCTAATTCAGGGGAGCGCAAACTTTTTTCCCTGCGCCCCCCTCCCTCCGCGCCCCTCCCCCCCCCCCCTCTTACCTTGGCGGCGGCGGCTTCATGATGTCCCGTTGCCATGGCAATGTGACGTCACATGACCTTGCGGCGTCATTTGACACCGCGTGGCCATGGCGACTCATGTGTAAGAAGCCACCGGAGCCAAGGTAAGTGAGGTTTACAGAGGCATTCACCACTTCTCCGGCACTTCATTTAAGTGCCTTTGGGAAGTGCGCAGGGCCTCTGTTAACCCTGCGCCCCCCGCTGACAGGGGGGGCACGCCCCCCGGTTTGCGCACCGCTGAACTAATTTCACTGATTTTGATTCATTGTAACCGGAGAGTGTTGTACCCTTTTGGTGAAGAAAAAGGTGGATTTAATTTGCACATTTCTATTTTGGATTTTTTTTTAAATACGTGTCATCTTGTGCTGCAAAAATAGGAATCAAGGTAATATATTACAAATGGTTTATGTTAAAGAAAAGGTCACAGGTTCAGCAAAATGAACATTTCCAAGTCATATTTAAAGATTATTTTCTTAGTAAAAAACAAAGTATATATGAGAGCAGCTGTAGACGGTAGCTGCAAACTGTATTTTAAGGCAAAATCCCTATGAAATAAATAATGCAGACTCACATTTAGCAAATCATCACACGTGAAATTATCTATTTCTATGGTTTCACCCAAGCCAGTATAGCCAGCCTCACACTCATGAAACCCAAAAGGTCAAAACAGCTGTCTGTGAATAGGTATACTAGCTATACACTTAACCCAGTCTGTGCTAAAAAGCTGTGTAAGGGCTGGGACCCGTTGCGCCCGGCGGCGCAGGCGGCTGCACGGGCTTTCCCCACCAGCAGGGGAATCCTCCCGAGCCGGTCCCAGTCCCCCCTTGCTGCACAGCTCACTACACGCTGTGACGCGTCAGCCGCTACGAGATACAAGAGAATTGTAATCCCTAGCGTTGACGCGTCACGTGGTGTGGCTGTGAGCCAATGAGGAGGGGAGGCTTCGGGAGGAGGAGCGGCTTCAGGGAGCGGGGAGGAGTGTGGAGGGAAAGCAGCGTGAGTGCCTGTCTGTGTGTGTGTCTGAGTGCCTATCTGTGTTTGTGTATGTGTGTGCCTGAGTGCGTGAGTGCCTGCCTCTGTCTGTGTGTGTGTGTGTGTGTGTATGAGTGCGTGAGTGCCTGTGTGTGTGTGTGTGTGTGTGTGTGTGTGTGTATATGAGTGCGTGAGTGCCTGCCTGTGTGTGTGTGTGTGTGTATGTATGTATGAGTGCCTGCGTGTGTGTGTGTGTTTAATACTTGCCATCAGCAGCTCCCTCCTGCAGCCCGTGGAGGGAGCGGGGAGGAGTGTGGAGGGAAAGCAGCGTGAGTGCCTGTCTGTGTGTGTGTCTGAGTGCCTATCTGTGTTTGTGTATGTGTGTGCCTGAGTGCGTGAGTGCCTGCCTCTGTCTGTGTGTGTGTGTGAGAGTGCCTGCGCGTGTGTATGAGTGTGTGTGTGTGTGTGTTGCTTGTGATTACATTGTGATCAGCAGCTCCAGCCCGAGCCCGTGGAGGGAGGGAGGGAGGGGGGGGGGAGAGTAGCGGGTCCCTCCGCTCAAGCCACGCCCCCCTCCCGCTCAAGCCTCCCACTCCCGCCCACCTCCCGCTCCGGCTCCCGCTCCCTACAGACCGCATATCGCGGTCTGTGTATGTCAGCGCCCCGCCTGTCTGCAGTGCGGGAGCGCTGACTGAGGGAGCGGGGCCTTAGCCTAATACAGCAGGCATAAGCTTATAGGGATCCATGTCAAAATGGATTTGAAGCAACATTTGACATTGTGTGCTCATTTGCATGTCATTTCCCAGACTCCCTTGCTGCAGTGGAAGCACTGTATGCTTGGAGATAACGGTGAAAAGCAGAGTTGTTGCAGACCTGTCTGATATGTGAATGTACTCACAAGGGATTTTTTCATTTGCTGTACCCAAAATATGGGATGTCGTCTTTGTTTATAGATAGTGGATTAGATTATATAGCTTAAATGGTGGATTGTGTTATATACTTAGCTAAGACGTGCATTAGGCTATATATTTAAATAGTGCATTATGTGATATAGTTAAAGAGGCAGCCCCACAGTGCACATAACAAAATAAAAGTAAGCAACATATCAGTATATTTAGCCTCCTTAAAAATATTCAAACACATAAAAGGCCACATTTTACTTACGCGAGTCCCATACAAAATGTCCTTATCTGCTTTCCTTTCTGTCTGATTAATTTACGCATAGCAGATACCTATCGTTTTCTATTTGAAATGATGGCCGCTTAATTACTTTACAAATAAAGAACAAAAGAAAAAAACTATTTACTTCATTATTGGCGGTCTTATCAGTAAAATAGATGAAAGATTGTAAACCATAAAAAAGTAGCAACATTTTAAAACACTTTAACGCTCCCCATCACATATCTTTAACTTCTGAATAAAAACATGCCACTGTCATTACTAGGGTCTCGAGAGCGTGACTAGCCTTTTAAGGAGAATATCCACATTTCACTACGTGTATTGTCCATTAAAGTCGCAATCCCTGCTATGCTGTTTTGAAAGAAGAAAACATATTTTATGTTATTTTCACCTCATCGGTGAGCCAATTAAAACTACGTACTGTAATCTTTCTTTTGTATGATGTGTGACATCAAAAGATATCTCCTTGCGGAATGTGGGATAAAGAGCAAAAAAAATGGTTTCTAATTCATGTGTAGAATAGGAATTCTGAGGAGACATTTTAAAACTACAAACAAGGTGTTGAATATAATTGCAGTTTGCACTACTGTGTTGCTGTGAAAAATAATTTGGGGGATTTATATATATTTGGGGTTTATATTTTACGCTACTCCACGCCCCTGCTCACTTTCTTCTCCTCCAAATTTTCCCATTATAAATATTATAAGCTCCTCTATGACAATGAATACACAAAGTGACTGAAATAAGGAAATTGGTAAGAAAAATAAATACATCTACTAAATTAAAGGTGCTTGTTTTCCATTTTGTGTAAGAAATTGGTCCAGTTCACCACTTCGTAAAATACAGAGATCGAGATAGCAAAAGTGAATATGTTGAATACCGATTATATTTTCTTACAAGGCTGTATTGTTCGTTTCAAAGAATGGAATACAATGATAAGCCAACATTTCCAAGCTTACAAGTTTGCTTCAGGCAGAGGCTGCCAACGTTTCCCTATCACGGACCATTTCAGGGTTAGTAATGGTCTAATAAATAACCTCCATTGAGCTTGCTGAGCAAAATGTTCTCTATTTTCAGTCAGCATCCATCAAAACGAATCTTGTAGTCAGTATAATTCTGCTGTTTTTCATGGAAACACACAAAACAAATAACTTTAATTTATAGAACCTGTTTTTCTTCACTTGGGGTTGAGCTTCATCTTATTAACCAAAGTATCAAGCACACAAACAAGACATGAGTTATGGTAAACAGCCTTGTGCAGTGACTGCACATTACTACAAGTTATTAGGATGTTGCTTAACACAACTGCATCTGGTTTCAGGACTTCATTTGCATACAGATTTCAGTCTCTGTTATGCATGCAGGGAGTGCTACTGTATGACTCAGCTGGGCTGTAGGGTTTCACGCATGCCACACCTGGGTGCACATGACATGTGTATGTGAAAGGGGTTAAAACCTCCAGCCGACTCACTTACCTCCCAACAGAAGAGCTCGCATGTTATGACTATAACTAAACTCTATGTTGAATTTGGATTTTGATACTCAAATACATTGTTTATATGCTGAAAACGTTGCCCCTGTGACAAGGATAGGGCAACCTTTTATGGGTGTGTCTTACCCTCCCACTTAATCTTTTGTGCATTTAAGACTGGGAGAAATAATTATTTTAAGCCCAAATGAATCTGAGAGTATAAAATGCCCTACAACCCCTAGAATAAAGCTGCCCTCCTCATTGCATTCGTATGATTTTAATGCACACCAGTCTTAACTCATTCTAATCTTTGCGAGGGAGACAAATATCTGAGATATGCAACCCATATACCTTGTCACATTTACTGTCAGTACAATGCTGTATTTTCCCTGGTCACAAATCTATATTTGTTATCCTTGTGAATTGCACCGGTTTTAATTATCACACTTTATTATATCTGTAGGGAAATGGAGAGTGCTCCTTCAGTCACCTTTTCTCTGCCAGAAAGAACAGTATCAGGAATTTTTATGATGCCCCCTTTGGAAATTACAATGTCAGATCAGGTCAAATCTCTGGTATATCTGTACCCTGTTTCATCATATCATTTATAAAACAATATTCCTTTTTCATTTTTTTTATTGGCCCATTAATGATGACCCCAGGTCAAACTCAAAGGAGACAGAGAAAAATAGGCATTTTTTTAATTAAAGTTAACCCCTTGGCTGTATTCTTTCACAAAACCCGATACATTTTTCTTTAGCGTGCCATGGGGTAAAGGCTAATGCTTTAAGGAAAGCAAATTGTACATTTTGATGCCATTTTGTATGGAAGTATGGGTCACCAGTGGTTTTCATATTTAACGACATTACATTCTTCACCAAAACCTCCACAATTTATAAATCATTGCAAATATTTGCAGTTGAATAAAAGTTGGTGTCATTTTTTCAACTCATGGCAACGAGATGTCACACGATGCCGGGGCCGAGCAGGGGGGGGGGGGATAGCGAGGCACCGAGGAGAGCAGGCAGGCGTGCGCATGGGGAGAAGTATGCGCACATTTCTCCCATTTTCTCCCATTTCTCACATTTTCAAGGGTCAAATCACTCTTCCTTCTTAAATGTAACTGCAACATGTAGGTACACATCATTATTTACAGTGCTGCACAATGAAAATAAAATCTGTTATGACCTGGATTGTTTATTATCTCATTGTATTATGCATGATGCTGAATTAATGAGACGCCAATTTCTCGAAAAAAATCCATGATGGCAAATAATCTATGAATGGAGTGATCCAGCTCATTATTAAGTACTTGCTGCGCACATCTATGTAGAATGTGCAACCTGCATTCTTTGGTAGCAAAGTATTATTTCAGTCCTGCCAGAAATGTGTTTATAATGCAGTGACAGCCCTCCAGCTGAACAGCCTGCAAGATGAATACATGGAACTATTTGATTGTGTCTATGATGAAGTCTGATACTCTTGAGGTGTTGGAATCAGCTGTAGTTTTAAGATAGAAAAATATACTGTGAGTTGTTGTCATTCATTATTAGCCGGTGTATTACTGTGGGTATACTAGTGGGAAACTTGTAAAAATCTTAACACCTCAGCACCCATCAGGGAGTATCTTTGACAAAACGCGTGAAAATGTAATAATTTGCCATTCAGAAGCATACTGCTGCGGCCGAGTTTATTCGAGCATTTGCCCGTTCTCGGCCGCAGCAGTTACCTGGCGCGCGCCGGAGGGTGCCGGGCGCGCGCCGAAGCAGCGGAGGAGAGGCCCGCCGATTGTGGCTTGCCCCTCTCCTCTCCGGGTCCGCCGGGTCCCCTGGAACCCCCTGCCGCCGTCCCCCACATCGCGGGACACCAGGGCTCCCTCGGGGAGCCCTGGACGTGCGTGCAGGGGGCGCAGGCACCCGATGACGCGTGACCGCGCATCGGTGACGCGCGGCACGCCGAGGGGCTGCCACTTGCAAGCCGGGAAATCTCCCGGCTTGCGGAACTGGCCACACTTCAATAAAGTGTGTCGCCAGTGTATCCCCCACATCTCTAACATTTTTGACTTTCCATTCATCAAAAATACTAGAAAAACAACCCGGACCAAAGTCAGGGTTTTCAAAAATAGGGGTACATCTCGAAGGAGCCGAGGATAGTTGGTAATAGCTTTTGATCCTATGCCAGATTTTAAAAGAAAATGTTATTACTGCCGAATCAAAGAGGTCTGGTTTAAAGGTCTTTGTTTGCTTATTATTCCAGAAAAGGGCGGGGAGTGCAGCGGGGCTATTAAATATATTTTCTAAATCTACCCACCGATATTGATTTTCTTGAGAGTTCAAAAAAATGATCTATTCCAAATGGGAGGCTAAATAATATTTCCTAATGTCAGGGATTGTCAGACGCCCTCTATCTCTGGGTATGAGCATAACTGATCTCGGTACTCTTGGTCTTTTGTTACCCCGAATAAACTGCATAATTTTATTCTGTAAATCCCTTAATTATTTTATCGGGATAGCGACCGGTAATGTCTGGAAATAGTAATGCAGTTTCGGGAGGACATTCATTTTGCCTGATATATTACGGCCTAGCCAGGAGATTTGGTGAGCATTCCAGACTAAAATATCCCGTTTTAATCTAGTGAAACGCTCTGGATAATTATATTTATAAAGAGATTGATAGTTTTAGTGAGAAAGATCCCTAAATATTTCAGTCTTACATTATTCCAGTGATAATTGAAATTTAGTTTGATTATATTTACCTCAATATCTGATAAAGTTAAATTTAGAGCCTCTGACTTGGCCGAATTCATTTTATAACTGAAAACAAACCGAACCTAGAGAGCTCATCTTGCAAATTAGGAAGAGACGTCAGAGGGTTATAAATTGTCAAAATAATATCGTCGGCAAACAGAGATAACTTGAACTTTTCCTGGCTGATCTTGATACCCTGAATAAAAGGATTTTTCCTGATTTTAATTGCAAGCGGCTCAATTGTTAACGCAAAGAGCAGAGGAGATAATGGGCAAACCTGCCTGGTACCATTACTAATCTTAATTTGGTTTAGCTCCCAACATGCATTTTCAGAGAAGCTGTAGGGGTATCATATAAGGCTTGGACCCCTTTTAAAAATGGTCCGGAGAAGCTGAACCCCAGCATGGTCCTAGCTAAAAAACAACCCGTTCTGCAGGCGATTAATCTCCATTTCTCATCTGCTTACCACCCACAATCTAATTGGCAAACTGAGCGCACCAATCAATCCCTGGAGCAATACCTCAGGTGCTACACAAATGAACATCAGTATGATTGGGCAGAGCTCTTACCACTAGTAGAGTTTTCCAGCAACATGACTCCCTGGGCTGTCCCCATTTTTCGCAGCTTGGGGTTACCATCCCCGTACCCTTCCCCTTCATTCTCCCCCAGTAGATGTCCCAACGGCGGATACCAGGGCACAGAATTTACAGGACCTTTGGAAGGGGATTCAGGCAACTCTTCGCTAGGCTGCTGAGAGACAAAAGAAATCAGCGGATAAGCACCGGAGGCCATCACACCCATACTCTGTCGGGGATAAGGTATGGCTTTCAACGCGAAACATCCCTTTACACAAGCCTTCTGCTAAACTCGAACCATGGTTTATTGGTCCGTACAGCATCATCTGGAAGTTAAATGAATTCACCTTTCAGCTGGAGCTCCCCTCCTCTTTAAAAATTCCCACCACTTTCCATGTGTCCCTCCTGAAACCTGTGGTGAATAATCACTTAACATACAGGACCCCTATAAGCTCATATTGAACCCTCAAAATAGCATGGCAATATATATTTAAAACCATATATAATATTTATATTTAAATATGTTTTAAGTGAATAATCACTTGTCTGAGATCCTCCCCCTCCAAGTGCGATAAATGTTGAGGGTCAAATTGAATACGAAGTGTGGCAGATACTTGACTCTCGTAACTCCAGAGGATCAATTCAATATCTGGTTGATTGGAAGGGGTATGGTCCTGAGGAAAGGAACTGGGTGAAGTCTCAGGATCTTCATGCTCCAGCTCTAGTCAAGGTGTTCCATCATCGTCAGCCAGAAAAACCAGGACCTGGTCTTCCCGGAGTTCGACCCTGAAGGGGGGGATACTATAAGGGACCTGTCTGAACATCCAGGAATTGACATCATCTGGTCTGAAGCTACCACGGCCATCCTGCTTCCTGGCAAATCCTGCCCTTACTCCCCTGAAAGGAAATCAGCCTCTCTTTGGCTCTCATTACCAGACTCTGCCTCTGGCCTTAAATAGCAGGCAATTGCTACTAGTCTTTGCTCGTGCAAAGTACTGGTTACCTTACCTGCCGCGACCTCGGAACCGGACCTGACTACCCTTTGCCTGCCACCTGCCCCGACCTTGGAACCAGACCTGACTACACTTTGCCTGCCGCCTGCCTTGACCTCGGAACCGGACCTGACTACCCTATGCCTGCCGCCTGCCTCGACCCCAGAACGTACCTGATTACCCCTGCACCTCAGGCCTCTGATCCCAGGCCAAGGTCGGTGTATTACTCCCTACCTCTGCCCTGCGGGTCTGTATCCTGTTTTGCAGTCAGCAACGTTACAAAGTCACCCCATAGACTTGAGTGGGGTCTCATTGATAACAAATGGTACTTTCCAATAAGAATGTAACGCTGTGGTCCACTATCCCTATATCTTATTAATTTTGAGATGAAGGTTGCTAACTCTGAGATATATGACTTGCATACTTTCCAAGAATAGAAACGACACTGCACTTTGCAAAATTAAATTGACCATTTATCTGCAAATAAATCCATGTTGTATATTTCAACCAGTTTAATACATTGCTGACTCATACTACATTTAGATTGACTAAACCTCGATTTTGATACCACTGCATGCTAGGTAAAAAAGAAGCTATTTTTAAAGCTTTGTTTACTAAAAGTTTAACACTTACACAACGCAACGATAACTAATTTTATCGCAGCGATACGTGTGGGCTCAATTTAATGCCAGCATTGCTAATTAGCATGCAGATGAGTATGCGTTGTGTAATTACATATGTATGAGTATTACATTTATAGACAGTATTGCAAGAGTATGCTACTGGGGAATTAATATCTAATTGCCTATTGACAGGTGTGGCAGGATGACCGTGGTTAGTTTATTTATTTATTTATAAAATATTTTACCAGGAAGTAATACATTGAGAGTTACCTCTCGTTTTCAAGTATGTCCTGGGCACAGAGTTATGATGACAAATACATGTTTACAAATACAGTTACATAAATGAGCAGGGTATACATTATATACAAGACATTGCGTGCACAGTTAAAGATAATATATTATGGGCGTATGAAACAGTTACAGACCAGATTAAAATGTGTGACAGCCTTAGATTTGAAAGAACTTAAAACTGGTGGTGGATGTGAGAGTCTCTGGTAGGTTGTTCCAGTTTTGGGGTGCACGGTAAGAGAAGGAGGAGCGGCCGGATACTTTGTTGAGCCTTGGGACCATGAACAGTCTTTTGGAGTCTGATCTCAGGTGATAGGTGCTGCATGTGGTAGAGGTGAGGAGCTTGTTCAGGTAGCTGGGTAGCTTGCCCATAAAGAATTTGAAGGCAAGACAGGAAAGGTGAACTTTGCGCCTAGACTCGAGTGATGACCAATCTAGTTCTTTGAGCATTTTGCAGTGATGTGTGTTATAGTTGCATTGGAGAACAAAACAACAAATTGAATTGTAAAGGGTGTCAAGTTTGCTAAGGTGGGTTTGAGGTGCCGAGCCATATACTATGTCTCAATAGTCAATAATTGGCATTAGCATCTGCTGTGCGATATTTTTTCTGACCAGGAGACTTAGGGAGGATTTGTTCCTGTAAAGTACCCCTAGTTTGGCATAGGTCTTGGTTGTCAGGGTATCAATGTGCATCCCGAATGTAAAGTGGGAGTTAAACCATATGCCCAGGTATTTAAAACTAGTAACAGGAGTTAGGGTGGTGTTAGTGTTCGTTCTAATCTGGAGCTCGGTCGCTGGAAGCTTTAAAAATTGTCTTGGTCCCAAATACCATTGTTACAGTCTTGTCAGTGTTTGAAAACAGTTTGTTTTGGGAAATCCAGTTTTCGAGTCTGAAAAAGTCAGTATGTGTTGAAGGTCAGAGAGGCTATGGCTGTGTGCATATAGGATTGTGTCATCTGCATACATGTGTATTGAGGCTTCCTGACAAGCTGTGGGAAGATCATTGATGAACACTGAGAAGAGTAGGGGCCCCAGAACAGAGCCTTGCGGGACGCCACAGGTGATATCCAGGGGGTTAGAGTTAGAGCCAGAGAAAAAAGTCCTTGCAGAATGGAATATGTTGTTGATAACCTTCCAGATATTAGCTGGGTTTGATGTGTTCTGGAGGAGATTGTCAAAGTAATATTGTGCTTTTGCATGCCTAGTTTGCCTTGTGCACATGTTCCGCAGTCATCTGTAGTGATTGAGATCCTTGGTAGTGCGAGTTACTTTGTGGCTTTTCCACACGGCATCCTTGAACTGGTAGAGTGCTATAAGGTCAGGTGTAACCTATGGAAGGTGGGCACCCCATACCCTTATTCTGCGTAGTGGAGCATGGGTATCACAGAGTTTTAAGAACTCGGATTGGAAATAGTCGAGCGCAGAATCAGGGTCAGGAATGAAATCAATTCTGTGCCAAGGGCAGTTGGTAAGGTCAGCCAGAAACTGTTGTGGGTTAAAGTTTCTGAATGTTCTAGTGAGGAGAACTTTAGGGCTTGATTGGGGCGGTTTAATTTTCTTTACACAGTACACTATTACATGGTCACTGAAAATGTCAGGAAGAATGCCAGAGGATTGGATTCTGCTGGGATTTGAGGAGATAATCCAGTCAAGCAAGGAATGGTTGTGCGATTTCAGGTTTGTCCGTGTGGGTTGGGAAATGAGTTGCGATAGGTTAAGCGATTTAATTTGTGTGTGGATTTTGTGGTTTTTAGGGTCAAGCCAATTGAAGTTGAAATCCCCAAGAACTAGCAGCTCACTCTTCTCATTCAGAGAAGAAATGGAGCCAAGAAACTGGGTGATATCAGTCAGGGATTGTAGAGGGGCTTTAGGGGGCGGTAGATGCCAGCTAGCAAGATGGGCTTAGAAAAGGGGAGGCAGATTCTGCCAACTAGGATTTCAAAAGAGGTTGGGCTTGAGGGGCAATTTAACAGTGTAAATTATAAGGTGTCTGTAATATAAAATAGCACACCTCCTCCTCTCTTTGACCTATCTCTCCTAGAAATGGAGTATCCCTGAATGGCAATATGTGCATCAGGAGTTTTAGGGGTTAGCCATGTTTCTGTAAGAACGATGGCTTTTGGTTTATGCATAAGGCACCATGCCCTTAGTTCATCCAGTTTGGGCAGTAGACTCTGGATATTTATATGGGAGACAGATAGTCCTTTTTGGAATTTGAAGGGGGTATTCTCAGGGGTGTGGGACAGAGTTTAAGTGGGAGGGCCTGGGTTAGATTCAATATCACCTGCTAAGGAGAGTAATAGTATGAGTAAAAATTTGAGTAGTTGTTTGCACGTTGTTACTTTATGATGTTTGCCATTTGAGTTTGCAGTGGTTGGTGTGCTGGTTTTCAGGGTTCTCCACCAACATTTAGTAGATAGTGCAAAGCTTTTGAGTAATCCAGGGTGTATGGTGATATTGGGCGTGGGCCATGAGGGAGGTGTTTGTAGTGGATAGAGAGAATAACATTTCAATGAGGCCATGAGAAAGAACAAAGTGGAGGTAAAAAGCAGGTTCATGCTAGTGAGGTTAGTGAGGAGGCAACACCATTCTTCTGGTGAAATAATATGCTGGTGGTTTTATTTGTCCAAAAATATAACAAAAGAATGGGTTCTCTGTCCCTTTAAGTAAAACAAAACATAAACCAAAAACCTATCCCCATTAGGGAAACTAACTAAACAAAAGTACAGTCTATCTACCTGGCTGGCTAGCTAAACTAGACCAGACCAACAATATTCGGTAACACCACTTGGCTCTTTACCTGGGAGCTTTATTCCCCTCGGGACAGCATAAATATGAGCAGTCTGTATCTGTCTTTCAGCTCTCCTCTGTCCTCTCTCAGTGTCTGAGAGAGACTGCTACTCCAGAGGCATTTCCTCTTCCTCTTTAAAAAGCAGATGAGCTTACTTAATTAGGATCACCTGTGGACTGCCTAATCAGTGGAGTTAACTCCTTGCATACTGGAAAGCAGGCATACTGCCACCTCCTACTAATGTACAGTATACAGAGTCTATGACTCTGTCACACATGCTACTCACTAAACTCTGATACCTGGAAAAAATATGGTCGATTTTAATGACTTACCCCAGGGTGGCGTTAGGCCAATCTTGCATATGTATATAATTGCCACTAGACAAAGGCAACATAATACACAATATTATCAATATTAAACTTAATACCTATTAAACATAATATATGAATCCCTTAGAACCCTAAGTTGCCAGCTACTCATGGCTAACCCATGGCGCTTTGTGCTTCTAAAGACTTAAAAATGTGCACACATAGACTCCATGCTTTTTATGTTTTATTTGTGGGGTGTTTATGTTGTACGTGAACCCATTTGGTGCCTTAAGGCATGGGTGCGCAAACTTTTCCCCGTGTGCACCCCTGCCTGCTCTTCTCTGCGGCTCGCGCCCCCCCCCTTCCCTCTTGGCCCCGGCATCAAATGACACGCGGGGTCATGTGATGCCACGTGACCCCACTGCGTCATTTGATGCCGGGTTACCATGATGACGCATCGCTGGAAGTAAGGTGTGTGTTATAGAGGCCTCGCGCGGTTCCCCAGCATTTCATTTAATTGCCTTGGGGGGGGGGGGGGCGGCGGGACCGCTATAAAGTCTGAGCCCCCCCAAAAAAAAATCTTCATTGGTAGCCTTTGGCATCAAAGCTGTTAAATAATTTATTGCCATAGGGTTTTGTTACAAGGTCAATAACATAGCCCTATAATAGAAAAGTGTAATATCTCCACCTTTCATACACACAGATATAAACTATTGCTAGTAAAGATTAACATAGATCTCTGAGTTAACACTTATTTGAATTGTTAGCATTATTTCTTGAACCACTTTTTTTGGTGTATGCAAATGTGATTGAATATCACAACCCACTTAGGAATATGTAATTCTTAGTAAATATGGCATCATCTCTTAGATCTGTGTCATGGGAGACCAGGCCTTTATACCGGGATCATATCATTGAGCAAAGCCAATAAGTAAAATAAATTGTAATTTATTCCATAGAAACAGGCAAACACACATTGAATTACAATAGACAGAAAAAGATACACTTGCTGGGGGTCTGGGATTGACAAACTGACTTTCCTAGTTGAAATAAAGTCTTTAAAACAGTCCAGTGTTGAAGTGGGGACTTAGAAAACATTCCAGTTTACAAAGTCCTGCAGCCTTCCTCCTTGCAATCGCAGCAAGGCGTCTCTGGGCCCGGTCCGATCCGTTCTTGCCCTTATGGCAAATTGGACTTCTGGAATCACTTGGAACCACATAGGAACACATGGACCACCCAAGAAAGAACAACAGCAGAGAGAGTTCTGGGAGGGCGACTAGCTGTCTTATACACTTCGGGAAAGGCCGTCCCACCGCTTGCCCACCAACCAGTGGCGTGGGAATTTAAACTCCAACCACTCTGACACTTTGCCAGGTTTGTGAAAGCTGGCACCTCTGGCTTCAGAACAGTAAGACAGCATGTGCACAAAACGCCATCTTGCCCACTCACTATTCAAAACTCCCCAGCTAGTCCAAGTCTGGGCTAGGTTACATGGATCCTTTGAACTGAGGATATTGGTGCTCCAGTTAGCCATCCTTGAATACTTGAAAACGAGAGGTAACTCTCAATGTATTACTTCCTGGTAAAATATTTTATAAATAAATAAATAAATAACAAATGGGTTCACACCTCTGGGATCCAATTGTCAAAGAGTCTGTCCTGCGCTTCCGTGTGCAGAGCAGCAATCTGATAATGTCAGACACTGGGGCATAACACGAGGGAGCTCCGCTTGGCCACAGAATCGACCGGTGCAGGGGGATATTATTAACTTACCTCACCTGCATCTCCGGTCTGGGACCCGCTCACCTCGGCTGCTCCTGCGTGCCACCGTCTTGAAATGATCAGCAGTTGCGCCGAATCCACCATTGTTTCACACCTCTGGGATCTCTGAAGCTTTCAAGTCCTGGCTTCCTCCCAGACGCATAGGCACCGAGCCTGGTAGCCATGACTTTGAAATCCCACAGTTCATTTACAGGTTATCAATATATATACACATTAAACTATACCCATTTAATAAAATATATCGTGTCCTGTCTTCTGTGTGCTAAAAGCTATGAGTTCCTATTCTGGTGTCATGAATGGAGTGAGGGTATAATTCACGATAAAATGAATAAAAATTAAAATGGAATTCTAGATACTAATCACATAGCTATGTTAATATATAATATATATTAATATATCGTTTATTAATAAATAGTTTGGGTCTCTTAAGCATGTGTGCTAAGAGGGTTAATTCATTTTAAGCTGTTATATAATTTTTGCTATTAGTGATTTGTACACCCAATTTTGTAATTTACATCTATGCCCAGATATAATGTGGCGATCCATGATTGGACATAGAATAATCAAGGACTAATTGATTACAGACATCTTCCGCCAAGTTTAGCCAATGAGTGTAGGAGACTCGGCAGATAGTATCAGCTGAGAGGCACCCTAATCACTCCTGATGAAACCGGCAAGCCCGGTGAAACGCGTTGAGTGATATCCTGTTGGAAGACGTGCATCACGCAGTATGCGACGTGATCAGCACACCCGCCCAGGATCAAGCAGGAGCTTTCTGCAGAGGCACGGGACAGAGCAGAGGAGATCAAGCGGAGGGCAGAGAGAACGCCCGGAGATCCTGATCGGTCAATGCTCCAGTCATTGTTTTAAGATTCTTGAATCTATCATACCATGTGAGTGTATTTTCACTTGTTGCGTGAGAGATAAACTCTTTTAGCAGTATACACTATGTGGTGCTTGTTCATTTAATTAGGGAAGGTAACCCGACCCCAGAGGCGCATCGCATCCAGGGAGAGAAGACACAAAGACAGCTCTATACCAATATTTATTGGGACACGCTTTTAAAGATTTGGGAATTTGTGAGTACCCACTGCACAGAACCGAACACTCACATTATTATTATTGTGTTAACATATTGCACTATATTTTGTATATGTTTTATTTTTCATACATCTGCGCTCCCCAATACTTCTGGAAAACAACTTGTGTGGGATTGAGGAAATCCAATCCTTTAAGGGTTTGAGCAGCGAAGTATTATTATTCCATTTATTTGTCACTAATTGCTTATCACTTACACCTATCACGGGGTGTGTTCTATTAGAACTATATTTGATCTAAGCGCTGATTCGGTATACACATCTAGTTCACATGATTCTAGGCTCAGTATACCTGGGCATGTATGTGGGTACCTCTGCTATACTGGGGAATCCATGCTATACTAAGGACACCAATACCTGCAGATATATTTTAACCCCTTCATACCCGTTTACCTTGTATGAAGATGCTGCAGCAGGGACTCTGGTGGTGAGCCGTAAGAACGTTTCCAGGGTCCGAAGTTGGCAGAGTAATGCACTTAGCTGTATCCTAAGACAGGGTTTCCCAAACTTTTTTTTCGTGACCCGGTTATTTTTTAACTTCTTTGTCGTGACCCACTAAAATTTTTATCGCCTATACTGGCCTATAGGGCCTGCACAGACACACACACAGCCACTGATACACACACACACACAGCCACTGATACACACACAGACACACACACAGACACACACACACACACAGCCACTGATATATATACACACACACACACACAGCCACTGATACACACACAGACACACACACAGCCGCTGATACACACACACACAGCCACTGATACACACACATACACAGCCACTGATACACACACACACACAGCCACTGACACACGCAGCCACTGACACACACACTGATACACACACAGAGTCACTGATACACACACACGCAGCCACTGACACACACACCCAGCCACTGACACACACACCCAGCCACTGACACACACACTGCTACACACATACACACACTGATACACACACAGAGACACTGATACACACACAGAGACACTGCTACACACACAGAGACACGGCTACACACACAGAGACACTGCTACACACACACAGACACTGCTACACACAAACACTGATACACAGACACTGATACACACACACTTACACTGATACTGATACACACAAACACACTGATACAGATACACACAGATACACACACACTCGCTCTCCCCTATACGCACACAGACACAAACGGTGAATTACAGGCAACGACGGATGTGAGTGACTGGAGGGGGGAGGGGGCCAGGGACACTTGGGTGGGTGGGAGGGGGCCAGGGACACTTGGGTGGGTGGGAGGGGGCCAGGGACACTTGGGTGGGTGGGAGGGGGCCAGGGACACTTGGGTGGGTGGGAGGGGGCCAGGGACACTTGGGTGGGTGGGAGGGGGCCAGGGACACTTGGGTGGGTGGGAGGGGGCCAGGGACACTTGGGTGGGAGGCAGTGACTGGGTGGAGTGACTTACCTTGCCGCCGGACGCTTTCCCCTGCTGCCCCCGATATCCCCTGCTGCCCGGGACGGGAGGTGGGCTTGGGGGCACGGGAGGTGGGCTCGGGAGGGGGTGCCATGGGAGGTGAGCTCGGGAAGCTGGCCGCGGGGGGGAAGCGGGCCGCAGTAGGAGCTTGTACTTCCACCCTCCCCCATGTAACGTGCGGGCCGCAGAGGAGCTGGTACTTCCTCCTCCGTCCCACGTTGGGAGCGGGGGGGAGGAAGGGAGCGGGCCCTGCTTGCCCTGCGCATGCGCGCGGGACCGCGGGGGGAATCGCCGCCATTTTTTTTAACTTGAGCGGGGGGGACGGGAGACACCGCGTGGCCAGCCTTGCTGCGACCCGGCAATTTTGGTGCCGTGGCCCGGTGCCGGGTCGCGACCCACCATTTGGGAAACGCTGTCCTAAGATATCACTCAATCTACGGATACAACTTTTGGGGTATCCCCTAACTCCGGAACCCCGCTACATAGACACATTCTGCAAGGACTTTTTCCGCCAAACCCACCCCGAAACTTACAGCCTAGAAATCTCCCAATTCCAGCATCCCAGTAAAGGCAAAAATCACATCATTCTTTAATGTCGCAAAATCAGTATACAGTTGCAGTAATACATTTTTGACATCGGGGTCCCAGAGCTGACACTCTAAGACCCTAACACGGGTCAGGGTTAACCAAGTGGGCTTGACCTTTATTATAAGCCTGTTTAACCCCTTCACCGTCACATGCTGCAATTCCAATTATTATGCACATTTTTAACACAGCAATATTGCCCTTTAAGAAATCTAGGTCTGTGATCTCATGTATCTGCTAGTAGACCTGAAGATAAGTTTCAAACTCTTATCTACAAACTACCTGCTGTACATGCAGAACTCTAATAGTTGCCAATTTAAAGGAATTACAAACTTGCAATAAACCCACACTTCTCCTGAACCAATTTGTTATTAAACTCTGCACTGAGGTTACCTATTCAGATTTTCTATTTTTATCCTGTTATTTTCTGAAACTGTCTGTATTTCTATATTGCATGTCCTTTGTAACATTTTTTCTTCTGTAACTAAGCACTGTACTACTTTTTCATATATTCAATCTGATATGTAATAAGTACTGTCTTTGGGCTCTAATTTGAACCTAGTACCTTTTTAGAAGTGATTAACAACATTTTAGGACACGTTACTACATTGGGTTTTTGTGTTACAGTAATTACATATGTAACACCCTCCCCCTAAGGGAAATCTGCCTGCGATGGGTATTATGGTGCTACCTGTAGGCTTACAGAAGGCCTAACCCTCCACTCATAGAGAGCTTGGGGTGCAAGGTGCGGCACCTCCACCTGTGAAGATCCCCCCAAGGACAGGATGATTCCTCACAGGTACTTACTTAGTAACTAAATACTCACACAATAGGATAACCAGAATAATGTTTACCAACAGGATCAACAGAATATGTATAACAGATACCAACAATAATACACAATCCCCATGCCCCCCTTCTGGTACTATATACCTGGGGTACCTTATATAGCCAGATGTGCATCCATAGTTACACCCAATGTGTATGTGAGGGCAGCGCTACCCTCCCCCTTGTAATGGTGGTGCACATTGTTACCTTCCTTGGATAAGGGTCTGTAGCAAGGTCGCCCTCTTTGAAATAGGCCGCGTCCATGTTCCTCGATGCAGAACCTCCAACACAATCCCCTTTCCTCCTTACTTCCGGCTGCCATGTGTAGGTCCTGCAGGGCCGGAAGGATCCTTTCCTGCAGACTGCTCCGCTCCATGGTTCCTCCACAGCTCAAGCTACTGGGGCAAATCCCTGCCTATTTGCCAGCCCTGCAATACTCCACTACTGGGGAATGAGGGACTAACTGGGTGGAGCCTCTGGGGGTATATCTGTCCTACTACTGCACAAGGGGGGAGAAAAAGAGAGATATCCTTTTGAGCGGTGCAAAAATATCCTTAGGTAGCACCCTACAGGTACAGCGAGCTCTTTCTGTTATTTTGTCCTACTCCTGGACAGCCTAACTGGCTCTCAGGTCAGTGCTTTCAGCTCTGCGTCCCTGGCAGCTGTGACATACAGCCTCCAGTCACCAGAGGATATCCTGCTCCTCCAGAGGATATCCTGTTTCTCTGTTCCATTCTTTGCCAATCGCAAAATGGTCGCCGCACCTCCACATAACCAAGGCAATATTCTATCCTCCCAACCTTGTCAACCAAAACAGGGCCGACGCACATCCGCAGAGTCTGTCAGTGGAGCTGGACAACTCTCCCAAAGGTGAGGAGGACTGCCCTGCTACACTTTTCCCAGTAAATAGGTAAGTCCTGCAATTATTCTTGGTTGCGGAAGCGTATTGCTCATTTTGAGGGCCCTGTGGGGAGGTATCAGTCAGCAGGATAGCTAAAAGTATTAACCCTTTTCGCATACATAAGTACCGTGCTCACAGGTCTGGCGTACGTGCCTTTATGGCTCAAATGTTTATTCGCCAGACTGCTAGAAAGAAAGACATAGGAATGAATTAAAATATATTAATCTGGGCATTAAGAATAAGAGTGATGGACTGATTCAGAACATTGTACTTATTGTATGACTAATCATGGCAACTACAATGCATATCAAACTCCCTTTTCTAATTATAGTACTTGTCACTGGAACACCTTTCCCTGACACCTTTATGACTAATATTATGCTGTTTCTTAATGCACTCAAAGCCCTAAAAGACCCCTGCAGTGTTAATCTTCTCTCTGACACAATGTTTCTTTTCCAGTCTAGAAAAGTCTTATTCCACAACATTTAACCCTGCTGCTGCCAGAAGACCGGCGACCAGGGCCGTGCTGCCGGATTTCCAGGATCACACTAATCTCCCCATGGACAACCAGCAAAATTCATATGACCTTCCCTGAACATCACAAGGGCCCCCCCGAATGCTTTTCAGGGAGTATTGTAAGGGCACGCTAAGGGTTAAAGGAGCTGTACCCTTACTTGTCTTTAAACTATACAGTTTAGTTATTTTAGCCTTTTAAAAATCCTTGGTATACTTTCTGCTGTACGTCTTTCCTCTATGTGGAATATAAACTCAATATAAAATGGCTGAATTTTCTTTTTATAGAAATAAAATCAATGTGGCCTTTTCTTTTAAAGTACAGTAGTAAAACATTCAATATTGTACAGTACGTTTTTTTTTTTTTAAATAAGTCAGTTCGGTAGTATTAGATAATACTTACTGCATTAAGAAAATAATTCAACTCTTATTACTGATAAGATTTACTGCGCATCCTGTGGTTGCTATTGCAGGTGTTCGCACACCTCCCCTGCAGTGCAAAATCTTTGGCAACAAATTATCCCCAAAAGGAAAATGTTGCAGTGTTCCCAGCAGGAGACTGTGGCTGAGCTGCAAGCTGCATCAATAGTTAATGTTACCTTAGGCCGCGATTGATGTTGCGGCGTGCACACGCGGGTCTGTCGCTTGTGCGATACATACACAGAGGCAATGGCGAGGCGTGGCGGATATGTCACAGGCTGGTTCACCCTCATTTGCTGAACCCCTCAAGTGGCGTATTTTCAAAAATCGCGCGCATTATGGGCAGCCTCGTTGAGTAACTCGCATTTGTACTCGCAGCGCGCAATGTCGCGTGCGCACACGCGGCCACTGTAATCGCTGCCTTAGTAATACGCTTCTGAGTTACACTGACTGAAGGATTGATGTCAGGAGCAGCCGTTATGTGAACCTAAAGAATAGGATATTCGCTGATCGATCATAGGAGAACGGATCGATCGGCAGCGTAGGTAATTCTTTTTCATTAAAGGAAATTAAATGCTACATATATTTAAAAAATAAATAGGCATGGGAACCCTGGCTGACACAAGAAGGTGGTGCGGGGCTAGACCAGAGTTAGCGTTAGTGTAAAAAAAGATAACATATGGTGAAACAATAAGATCGAAGGAGAGATGATGTCAGAGACAGAAATATGATTCTCTGTAGAGGTAAAGATTTGGAACAGTACAATATTTTTCCATATACCCTCCCCATTCCCTCCAAAATACTATTTGATTTGTAGGTTTTTGTCTTGTTTTTTTCCCCCTATAAATTGTTGTGCTTGTGTCCCTTCCTCCTCCCCAGTTGGTTGACCTATATAATTCTTGACAAAGACTATGATTCCGAATATATGGTTAAGTTCAGTTCTCTGTTTTATTAAACTGCTGTTGGTATAATGCACTGACAAAAAGCTCCCTCTACCCTCTTACCTTCTGTATCCCAAATACATTAAAACATTTTTCTTAAAAAAAAAAAGTAATTCACAGTGGGGTTTAAAAAACAAAATTGCGTGTGCCGAGCATGCGCATTTTTTCAACTTTGTTTTTATTAGTTTTTTGTGCATACAGACAGTAGAATACAGGATATTGCTAAATGTTTCAGGTATACACCAAACTTGCGGGGACAACTTACGAAGAACACCACAAGAACCGTATTGGTCCTGATAGACCTCGGGTTCATTGCCCGGTGGAGATCTTTTCTCCCTGGACCACCCTCCCCCCTGGTCCAACTCCATGGCTCCGGAAGCCGGCCACGGACCACCGGGTCTTTGCCAGGTAAGTGGGACATGTCCCACCTCCTGGAGATGACGCACATACCTGCAGGCAGAGTGGTGGTTACTCCCCCCCCCGCCGGCAGTTATGTTTAGTCAAAAACCTGACAACTAGCTTCACAGCTACCTATACTTTTAACCCTAGTTAACCAATGCTTAAACTTTAACTACCTTGAGCTCATCTCTCTAACTCCTACCTCTCCTCTAGCTCTAGGTCTGTAACCCCTACTCTAATTGGGCCCATTCTGCCGCTGTCTACTTTCCTTCCCTTATCTACCCCCCTTTGCTCATTGGCTCGGACGGCCTCTCTACTCCCTCTTCCCTCTGGAGTCATATCTATCAGATAGCCGCGGCATACTTATTATATATGTTTTCTGCTCCCTGCTCACTAAGCTCTTTTACCTCCCCTGCCTGTCTCAGCTCCTCCGTGTACTCACTATACTTTTAATCCCTCCCGTACCCCCCCCGCTCCCCTCCCACCATCCAGATATACCCCCCCCCCCCCGAGCGGCCAGGCATCCTCCTTCTGCATCGCTATCAAGGTTCTATCCCGCAGTGTTCAGCGTATACAGATGTCGCTCCCCGGCGGCGGAACTCGCGCGCCTCCGCCAGGGACGACCGATTCACATCCGGGTTGTCGCCGCTCATTCGACGTCATACTGCCGCCTGCCGGATCCTCTATCTGCGTCCCTCCTGCTGCTCTCGCGGGAGCGGACCCCTCGACGTCACGGGTGTGGGCGGGATGTGCTCAGTCAGAGGCGGATCTCCACGGAAAGAAGGCTGGATCGAGGGAGGCTCCCTGGGCGGGTCTTGACAGCGGAGCATTCCTTCCCGCCGAAACCCCCGCCGCCATGGGAGACTTCGCGCCTTGATGTCCTCCTTCACCTCAGGTAGGCAGAGAGACGCCATTTTGGGGCACACGTGTTGGTTCAATCTCTTTAGGGCGCTCAGTTGTAGATCATCCTGAAGACTCAAGCACCTCAGGAGTCTCCCGGTAGGAAGGATGCCTGGCAGAGTTGAAGGGCAAAAACTTGTTTAAACCGCGCAACAGGCGCAACCTCAGTTCACGGTCTGTGTTCTGTCCATTGTTTATGGGCTTTTTCCGTGCCCCCCTTCCTTGTTCTGTCTCCTCTCTGTCGTGGGAGAAGGACCACGTCTCCCTGGTGGGGAATCCGCCCTATTCCCCTGTTGGTCTCCCTCTGCCACCTTGTCCTGTAGCCCCCGCACCCCCAGCTTTTTTAAGAAGGCTGCCCCCTCTGAGGGGTGCTTGAGTACATGCGGTCTGCCATTTTTGATGGCCACGAGGGCGAATGGGAATGCCCATCTGTATCTCACCTCGCTGTCCCTTAAAGCCTTTGTGCTACCGCTCTCCGACGGGCTAACGTGATGGGAGACAGATCCTGAAAGACCATAAGGGTGATCCCCTCAAAGGTAATATGGGGGGTGGCACGGGCGATTCTGCTCACCTCCTCCTTGATGGAGAAATAGTGAAGCCGGAGTATCACATCTCTAGGGGGGTTTGATGGCAGAGGTCTGGAACGTAGAGCTCTATGACATCTATCCATTCTGAAGTCGGATTCCGGATTACCCAGTAGGATAGAGGCCATCCAGCGGGTCAGCAGGGCCCCTGGATCCAGAATCTCCTCCGGGATCCCCCGGACTCTTAAATTGTTTCTTCTGTCCCTATTTTCTCCATCTTCTTGTCGGGCCTCCAAGTCCAAAACTCTCTGCTCTAAAGCCTGCACCCGGGAGTTAGTTTCTTTGTGGGTATTAGAGCTGACATTCATGCGCTCCTCAAGCTCGTTGGTTCTTGTCCCTATTTGCACAAGGTCGTGCCTGAGCCCCTCCACCTCTCCTCTGAAAAAGGATTTTAAGTCTATTAGTAGGCAGGATATTTCTTTTTTGATGACTTTAGATTGCTCCGTTGCAGCCCTTGAACCCTCCGCATCGTGGGCTGAGTCTGAGTCAGAGACCGCTGAAAGCTCTGCGGCCCCAGCCTTGCTTTGCCCGGTAAAGTAGGCCCTGACATCCGACTTGCGTCGGGACTTCTGTCTCGTTGCCGCCATCCTTTTTTGGGGTTTATTTGCCGATCTGGGGTGGGTTTAGACGTCTGTAGAGCTATTTTGATTTTCAAAATTGCCGGTTTTGGTATTGTTTATTTGCTAAAAATTGCCGGCGGTTGGTGGAGCTGTGTGATTACACATCCATCACCAGCCAGCCGCGCATGCGCATCGAGCATGCGCATTTTAAAGGAAACTTCTTGGTCTTTTGTCACTGTTTTGTCACAGAAATTGTGTTTGTGAGGGTGATTTTTTAAATTACAAAGCAAGACACAATTTCAGTGACAACGCAAAGAAATGTGACTTAGAACGTGCATGCTCGGAACACATCCCATTTTAGCTATTTGCACTTTTATATTTATACTAACTGTGAATTCCTTCTTTGTGTGTGTCTCTGTGTGTGTGTCTCTGTGTGTGTGTGTGTGTGTGTGTGTGTGTGTGTGTGTGTGTGTGTGTGTGTGTGTGTGTGTGTGTGTGTGTGTGTCTGTGTTTTCTCCAAAGTGGGGGAAAGTTTTGTACCTCCGCATGTGCACTGAGGCCAGTTTCTGCGCATGTGCGCCGAGCCGACGGCTACTCTGCGTGTGCGCGGAGGCTGCTGCCTTTTTTGCCCACATGACGTCACTTCCGTCACCTTACTTCCGTCTCCAACTAAGGAAATTCACTCCTGCCAGCAAAGAAGTTTCACTTAAAAAAATAAAACAATACAAGTATTTTCTCATAGTACAGAACTGATTTATAAAAAAAACACACACCTGTGAGTGTATGGATTGCTTGGTCTGCAGCTTTAACAGCCTCTTGATTTCCTGCCCCAGCCATTATACAGTACTTATCATCCAACACCTATAACAGAGCATCCCAGGTACTAACTTAGCAGCAACACACTGGCCTTTTATCCCCATCATACCTTTTGCTTCCACTCCTTCCTTCCTTTTCGATTCTCACTTTCTCTCCACGCAACATGCTGTACAAGAGAATGTTATTGTTGTAATATCGTTGCATATTGTAGGGCTCTGCTGAGTATGTACCCACCTTATACATTAATAATAATAATCATAATCTGGCTACGGCCCCAGTGCGCGCGCTGCACGCGTGACGAGCGCCTCCCGTCGCTCTCCTCCAGCCAGCGATCTGATGGACTTCCGATCACTCGCGACTGGGGGGCGTGGCGGGGGGTGCGTCCATGACGTCACGCGGCTAGTTCGCCTTTATTGGCTGAACCGCCGCCGTGACGTGGCCAAAGCTCGGACGCTGCTCCAAAAGACAAAAATCTTGTCTTTTGGCCAAGGCTGTCGCACATCGCGGCTTGTGCGCGCACGCACACACGCCGACTGGGGCCGTGCGCACCGCAGCAGCCACTTGGGACCTAGCCTAATAATAATAATTATTACAGTTTAATAACACCAGAGACAGCAAACTACACCAGGAAAACATTGTTCCTATAGGAAAGAGAGAGTAGCATGTTAGAGCATCCATAATACTATAGTAATTGAAATGATAATTTTATTATAGTAAGATTAAATTCAATAGATTATTTGCTCATTAGTTTTGATATCGTCAGGAACGCATATCTGTCAAGTCGTAATACACAAATATGTATGAGCATCAGCATGTTCATTTCTGGTTGACAGTAATTTTGATGAAGTTATAAATATTTTACGTTTGAGGTATTGTATATCCCACTTATCAATACTCCCACAGGGTAGATGATATAACACTATAACACTAATGTGACATGTTGCTTTTACTTTTATATTAAATAGTGAACTAACCTGGACAAGACAAAGAAGGCGTTACATGAGGGCTCTGGGAAATTTGAGTGTTAAATGGTAGAAAATTACAATACAAGATGTACAGTCATTCCTTATCGGAGCTTTGTAAACCCCAGTGCGTGTGCTCCATTATGTTCGTGACTTTGTAAAACATATCACAGTTTATTGCTGTATCCATGAACTAATCTAAAATTACAGAGTTTGAACATGGGCATATTTTTCAGCTGCTGCTCACAGGTGCATTCTCAGCTAGCAAGACATATTGTAACTACATACAATACAGTGAAACACTCAGCTAATGTATGTAACAGATACTCTGCTGTTTTTAGAGCTCATTTCAGAATGTAATATAGATTCAGTGTGTAACTGACAACTAACTCAAGGTCACCTGTCAGAGAGATCCAAGCTGCTTTTAAGATATTTCTTTAATTACATTATATATATATATATATAATACATACAATATAATCTATAATACACACAACAATAATTTATTTAGAGGCCAGTTCCCCAACCCAGTATTCCTACCCAACTAAGGAATGAATACAGTACTGGAAAGTCATAATGGTGAACAAAAAAAACCCCAATGTTACTACAGTATATTAACATTACTCCAAAACAGACAAACACTGGAGTATTTACAGTTAAAGGATCATGATTAAAAAGGAAAACTGAAGCAATTTGTACAAAAAATAGTTCTTGGGGAAGAGTTAGTAATACTGTATCCAAAAGTTTAACTTATGCAGCACTGTAGGCGCTAATGCAATAGTGTATTGCATTATCTGTAATCAAAAGTTTTATTCTGTGTTGAACAAAAAAATTCATTTTGACAAACATTTCTCTTTTTTTAAATTTCAAATTCCTTTAGTGTTGTAGCGAAGCAGATCAATATATGGCATTTTTCATCCAGTACTAAGTGTCACGGTAGACCAGGTCTTACCAACACATTAATACCGGGATTCTGGATTGAGCACAACAAGGATGGCAAAATAAATTGTAATTTATTTCTTTTCAGACAAACACACAAATCTTCACAATTACACTGGATAAAACACTTACTGGGATGGGGAAATGAAATCAAATGTCCACGGAACGAATGACTCAACAGCAAAGTCTCTGGACACCCCTGCACGCATGCAAGTGGGTGCGCGATTTGAGCCGTGCGACAGTCCTTGGCTAGGGGCACAAATTGCCACCCCTATATCTCCGCCAAAAGGATTAATTTCGTAAAGTGCTTACAGGATTCGTTCAGGAATCCCCAGCTCAAACTAATTCTGGAAGAAGGGTGCAATTCTTCTTTACGGTGTAGTTAACCGCTCACATTCCGGAACTGCTGACGCTGTACTTGGACATTTCTTGGTTGATCTTAGATGAATCAGGTGAATCTGACTAGGATGGGGCTGCAGGCATTCTTATAGGGTTAAGAGGCCTATTCCTAACATACACAGCCAATCCTCCTGTGGGAACTACTTTTCCCACCTATCCCCGACTTGCCAGGAGTTCCTAGAACGGACAGAAGTTGCTTCCCGGTCTCCTAAGAGCATGCGCCAACCTGACACCTACTGCTGCGACACACTTTATTCGAGCAAATACCCAGTATGTACCTGGCAGATACCTGGAATGCGCCGCTCCTCACCTCTGACAAGCCCCGTTGCATTTGCCTTCCCAGCCTGGGTTCATGCCTGGCTGATGGGCGGCTGATCTGTTAAATGATAATGATTAGGATTTAATAGGCTGCAATGCTTCGCGTGTCTACCAGATGGCATAAATTCATGAATTGTAATGCAGTATATATATATTTTCTGTGCAGTATTGCAGCCAGTGGGAATAAAATGCTTCAATCCCTGCCTGGAAAATAACTCAATGCACTCGGGCAGAAAACAGTCACAAACCTCAATACACCCGGGTATACCCGAATTCGTGGGACTAGCCGAGCTCGAATAAAGTGTGTCGCCAGTGTAAGCTGCTTAGCATACCGGGCCCAACCTCTTACCTGGCGACAGTAAGTCTGGGGTTTGGCTACCAAGTGTGAAGTGCCCATACTTCACACCGCTATCTGATACTTAGTAATATCCCGGCTACCCTAACACCTAGGGTCTCTGAGGCTTTTCAACTTCGGACTTCTCTAGTGCCCTTTGAAGTACAGAGATGAAAAATCCCTCGGCTCATTCATCCATAACATATGGGCATGTTAATGGATTCATTGCCGGGCCGACAGGAAAGGGTTCCTGGTTTTACATTTAAAACACCATTGGAATACACTTTATTTTTATATGTAGGTTCTGTATGTGCTACAAATATAAAACCCATATGTATGTTCATAGTACAGTTTTACCTAGCTGCACTCCAAAAATTAGAGTGCTAGCTCTTTCCTAGAGCAAGTTATCCACTTAATTGAAGGGGCTCTGTGATGTGGGTTGCGGTTTGACCTATAATCGGTCTGGGTTACAAGCCGGCATACAATGTATCCGTTCTGGCTTTGATCGGTAGCCGCTGACACGCGCCACCAATTCACCTCAAGTGGATAACGAGACAGCCGGATATATTGTAGCAAGAAGGTACTTCAGCTAAACCACAGACTACTTATTCAATTGATTTTGCGGTTTCGACGTATGTGGTCTAGAAAGTGATACCCATCTTCAAGGCAGCCACTTACTCACAGGCACGCTTATTCAATCAATGCTTGGCACAGCGCTAGAAGCTCCCCCTTGTGTTGCGACTACAATTTGCACAGTTCACATACATTCATATAAATGTAGCTAGCTTCTGGGCTGCAAAATAGGGACAATAAAGATAGGGTAGGGGAAAACATGGCATTATGGTGGCCATACAGTTTAACCCCTTCAGTCTGTCATAAAAGAGGGGGTTTGGCCCGGGATTAAAGGGGTTACACCCCATTTGGCCAACCCCTACTCTCACTTGGGAAGCAAGGGGTTAACTGGACTGAAGTCCAGTAATGTGTTTTTACCTTGCTTCAGTATCCAAATGTTCATTCCCCTGTGTAAATATAATGTCTCATCCTGGTGTTTGCACTCACACATACACTAGGGTTGATGCGGGAGGGAAGGGGTTAATGTTAAAATAGTGATATAGCCCTTTGTGTAATTTTCCCGCCTTTTCAGGCTCCATTTTGCAGCCTTCCATAAGTCGCCATTGAGACTCCATACATTCTAATGGCAGAAGTAGCTGTTTTGGACCTGTTTTCCAGCGAAGACCAGCAGGTGGGGTCCGAGAGGAGGAGCGGCGGTTTCCCATTGTAAGTCAATGGGCTCATTGACTTCAATGGAGATTCCTCAAAGCCGGCCTCGAGGAACAGGTTGGCAGCCATCCAAACCACAGACCGCAATAGCATGTAGCCAAGGTTCCGGCTTTAATGCATGCCCCTTCCCAGCCCTCTCACACCAACCAGACGGAGTGGGGACGAATGTAAAGATTTGTGGATTTTCTCATAGACTTCAATGGCGGCGGTTTCTCCATTGAAAGTCTATGGCGGGAAACTCCATTGACTACAACGGCGGAGTTGCTCCATTGAAACCCATGGCAGCGGAGCCCGTTGTTTTCAATGGGGATTTAGTGAAAAGCTGAGATTTCTTTTTAGCGGAGATTTTTATAATAAAATATGAAACAGTTTATGTGGTATTTGTATAACTCCGGTTCCGAAGGTCGCAACAGGCTGAAACTTGGACCCTATAGTGTACCAAGGTAATAGTGTACTAGTGTAAGGTCTGGAAAGTTTGGACCCGCTGGACCTACCAGAACCTGGTATTTTAATATGTGTAGATATTAAAGTGTATATGGGATTTTGGATCTGCTCTGAAAATGCAGACCACATCTGCTATGCTAAATAGGGCAGGAAGGGCATCCTGAAGAATTAGCATAGCCCGGTGATCAAAAGGTAACTGTCCTGATTGTTTATACTAAGGGCAGGAACAAAGGGACTGAGTGTTTTTAAGTGTCGGTCTTCACACTTACACGGGAAGCCAAAATCTCCTTCAAAGAGATTTCTCTAGACAGCTCGGCGCCTTGGTTGTAAGAGAGGGGGTTGAAATGGTATTTAAACCAGAGTCAACCCTTACTCAAATGTCTTCATGTATGGTGTTCATGATCTTCATGTATTTCTGTGATGTCTACATCTAAACCTGAATTATGGAAGGAATGGCCCATCCTGTATCCTGATGGCTTTTCTTGTCCTAACCTTAAAGTAAGTGTCTATATTTTGTTGTTATTTGTACCATTTTGTTGTGTTCACCTTTTACAAGGAATAAATTATATTTTATCATATCTAAGCCTCGTTCAGTTCAACCCAGTTATATTTGGTGTGTATTATTAATAGCCTGTTACAAAGCTACCGTCACACAGTCCCAACAAGGTTTAGGGTTAACCAGCCGGGCATAATACCTTTATTATTGGCCTGGTTAACCCTTCACCGCCACACTAAGGTTTAAACTACTGTCGGGTTTCATTAAAACCTACATGCTATAAACATGAACAATAAACTTAATGTGTGAAACAATAACATAATACAGTTTACAAAATCATACAGTGCAATTCATTCCTACTTCTTTATAAATCATTTACAGACCGTTGCCAGACAAATATATCTTGATGTTTCCAGAAAATATATTTCTGGAACAAAATGGCATTTTATGTCTTAAAATAGGTACTGTATACTTTTAAGCAAAGGAAAGTCTAAGAATGGAATCCCATGGAGCTATATTCCCATAGAAAGAAAGAACTTGCCTTACCGAGTGAATGAAAATAACATATACAGTATACTTGAGGAATGTGAATAAGAGATTGCTTGCTCTTGACCTCTGACAAAAGTACAGGTGATGCTGCATTTTCACAGAACAGCAGGGTACGTATGATTTCAAATAGAAGCCGCTGTTACCCTTCCTTGAAAGAAAAATATAACCTCAGGGGTCAATATCGTTCCCAAACGATTGAGCGCTGCTATAGCAACCCTCATTTCTTCTGCCTCTGATTCCCAGTGAAATGGTAAAACGTTTTCTCAAAGGCAGAGAGTATATGGTACAGACAGCACTGCCAGAGGTATGCCAGAGTCTGAATGAATTCATGGAAAGGTGCAGAGGAAACAATAAGAGAAACCGTATTCCCTCTATAGTAAATGTAAAAAAAAGTGGTGTTAAGTGCTGAGACCATCACTTGGGTTTTTACTTTTTCTAAAAGACATACTGAGGAGGAGGAGTAGAAGGAAAAGTATGAGGAGGTGGATTAAGAAGTAGCTTTTACAACTACCCATTTTTACAAGGGGGGGGGGGGTTACTATCTGACAACAGATACACCCATACAACATCACAGTCCATTACTGAAATACCATGTATGTGTGGGTACACAATGCTCACAAGTTATCTAAACGATTATAAAACAAGGATAAGCTTAACGGTACATTATTTTTGTACCAGTCATTCCCCAGTTTTTGCAAGACCTTACAGCAGCGGTAAAACATACATTACCAGAAACTGGCAAAAAGGAGACAGCACCCAAGCAGGTAAATTCAGTATGTGTATTAAAACACAAAGCACAGAAGTCCAGTTTTGGACTTCTGTGCTTTGTGTTTTAATACACTTACTGAATTTACCTGCCTGAGTGCTGTCTCCTTTTTGCCAGTTTCTGGTAATGTATGTTTTTGTTATCTTTATGGGATATGCACCAGCCCATAATCCGTTCTCCTCTGATCGATTGACGAAGTTTTGGCTTGGGGGTTCACTAAATGGCTGTCAATGTAGCAGAAGAGAGATTATGTTTCCATTCACAAGGGCTCAAAAAGGGGTGTGCCAGAGCCTGTTTCAGAAGAGGAAGAGGTTGTGTATTTTTAATGGTTGCTATAGAAACAAAAAAGGCTTGTTACATTATAATACATAAAAATGTAATTCAGAGTTGTTTTAAAAAAATGCTACAAGTTTTTCACATAGTACAGAAATGATTTATTTAAAAAAACACACATGTAGGATATTGCTTGTTCTGCAGCTTTGATAAATTACAGTACGCCCTCTTTATTCCCATTTCCTGTCCTGTCCACTCACGGTGCGATCACATTGCTTTAAGGCATTGATCACGTCAATAGACCACGCGGGCGACAGTAGGATGGGGCGCACGTTGAGCGAGGAATCAATTGAAACTGATTTCTCGGCGCGACGGGCAGGTCACGTGAGTGGTTCGCCCAATGAGGGCGAACCAGCTCTGTGACTCACAGACACGCCCTCCTGACGGTGCGCTACCATGTCCTGAAAACGCCCCTGCTTCACGCAGGTGACGTCACACACGGACGAAGGCTGTGTGGACGCAGCCTTAGAGATAGATAGAGCCTAGCAGCATGAGTATCTCAGGTTTACTGTCATGTATAAGTCACTGACCCGGCAAATGACCACTTCAAAATCCTACAAGAGACAGGTTTCTCTCTTCCTCCTTGACCAGAACGTTTTACTTTTCAAACGCCCCCAGAGGTACCCCCTGAGAGAGGACGCGCTGTACCCTCAATTACCGCCGGCAGCGTGGAGATGGTGGTACATGACAGCCTGATTGCTGTTTACAGAGGGGGCAGTCCTTCATGGTGGATCCGCTCTCTATGGACGCTCCTCTTTCCTTCAGGAATAATCTCCCATAATATAGACCAGGGGTGCGCAAACTGGGGGGCCGGGGCGCGGGGTTTACAGAGGCCCCAAGCGCTCCCTGAAGGCACTTAATGAAATGCCAGGGAAGCAGCAAAAGGCCTCTGTAAACCTCAAATGACGCCGCGGGTCATGTGACGTTGCGTTGTTATGGCAACGTGATGTCATGATGCCCAGACGCCAGGAACCAAAGTAAGCGGGGAGTGGGGAGGGGGCTTGCGGAGAGGACAGGCAGCAGGGAGGCGCAGGGGGAAAAGATTGTTCTCCCCTGATATAGACAGTTGTTTAATTCATCTCTGCATGAGCTGCACTGTGTGGATATAACATGTATTCCCTACGCAGGGTCCTAGACATGGTTGTGTTTGTTGTGTTCCTGTTCTATGCTGTTTTATAATGTTATAATATGTTTTCTTAATGCCTCCACATGACTGCTCACCTTATTGAAACATTAGACTCTGGGCGAAGATCACTTTAAAAAGCATTATACATTATATTAAAGTATCTTTTAATACACTTCTGAGTCTTGGGGGATGGGGAACAGAAAAGAGAAACATTTTGTCGTTTTATTTCTGTCTGCCTTAATCCCCACACACTTTCCCTTGGACTCAGTTTGGACTCTCTGACCCCCCCCCCCCCCCCCACCCAACCTTATATACGGTTGGGGCACCTACGAACCCTATACTGGTTGTGGGTCACCTTGGCACTAGTTCAGTACCCCCCTTAACCTAGGGATTCACTCAGCTACAGGAATACAGGTTTATCCCTGTGCCTCATTCTCCTTTCTGGGCTGTGCTGAAGCAGGGTACCCTAGTGGTGAGTTGCGCTTGCTTTTTCAAAGGGAGATATTTCCGGGACAATGTGCCTACATGTATCTGGGAATCAGGCATGATTCCCGGGTACATTTATAAGGGTGCCGACAACTCCGGACCTCAACCTCCTAGTCACATTCTGTCAACGGTTCCTCTGCAGAACCCCCTTTAAACTCATACCCTAGCAATCCCTGCTTGATTGCATGCCCGGAAAGGGAAAAACACAATTTTTTTTAAATTACAGACAGTACATTGGAATGGTACAATGTTACAGGGCCCAATTGCTAAGTCTCTTGGACCCTTATACACAGAGCAAGGGTAACCAAAACGGGCTTGACCTTTATTGTATAGCCTGGTTACCCCCTCCCGTCACATTGAGTGAAGAAAAGTACTGTAGTGTTTTCTGAACTGAGAGAGAGTAGAGGAGAGGAGAAATGTATAGTGCAGAAAATCGGCTTGTGTGAGATTTCCTCCAAAGGCGTTCAGAGGAGCGAGTTCAAGTGTGAAGGAAGCCAAGGCCGTAGGTTAGGGAGATGGGTGTGCAAGAGCCGAGAAGAGGCATATAGATTGAGAGAGTGTGAGAGGATAGAATTGCAAGAGCTGACAAGTTGGTCAGTTTCAGAGGAAGGAGAGGGAGAAGTGAGGTTAGTACTCAGGGTAAATGCCAGAGCAGAGAGGTCAATGGAGTGAAGGTCTCAAGAGAGTCGGGTAGAACAGGGAGGAGGGACATGAGGGGAATGAGTGGTGGTGAATGATAGTGAAGGTCAGAGAATAGAAACTGTGATAGAGAAATCAGAAAGGGAACAGTTTTTAGTGAAGACCAGGTCTAGATAGGGACCATAGTCTATTGGTGGAGACCAAAGGAGAAGGTTAATAAGACAAGGTGAAATGCCCAGGACACTGACGGATCTTCAATATGACAGTTGAAACCCCCAGTTAAAGGATAGGAGAGTCAGAGGAGAGAAAGAAGGAAAGCCAAGATTCAATTTCAGAGAGAAAGGAGGAGGTAGAGGCTGTAGAGGTAGGTGGTCTGTAGATAACAGACACACGCAGAGAGCGAGGGTAGAAAAGCTGGACAGTGTGTCACAACCTTTCCTTTAGTTATTAATACTTCTCTCATACTAGTCCACACATGATGGAACAACTATATGGAGATAAAAGGAGAACCAGGCAATATATCCAGAGCAATCATGTGAGTCACATAGGAAGAGGAGGCTGAGAAACCCTCAGGCAATGTTCCTACGAGTTATTCAGGGTGAGAACACTATCAACCTTGGTGAATACATATCCGTTTTTACTGAGCAACCCACTGCCATAGTAGCTTTTCATGTTTGGACTCGCACACTACTCTCAAGAAAAAATAGCATTTATATAGCAGTAAAAACCAATAGTGAGTATAACTGGGAGAGGGAGAGGGAGTGGCTCAGTGAGTAAAAGACACTGACTGGCACTGAGAGCAGGGGAGCCTGGTTCAATTCCTGGTGTCGGCTCCTTGTGACCTTGGGCAAGTCACTTATCTCCCTGTGCCTCAGGCACCAAAAACATTGATTGTAAGCTCCACGGGGCAGGGAACTCAGCCTGCAAAATGTCTCTGTAAAGCACTATGTATAACTAACAGCGCTATACAAAAACATGCTATTATTATTATAACTGTATTCCTCTAGTAAAATATTGATCAAAGATATAGTGGTCCAGCATAATAATAAATATGCTGATTTTTACTGTCTGCTTGTTATAGCCATTAGCTCCTTTCAACAGCAGTCACTTGCACAGCATGCTCTTGTTTCATGATACTGTTCACCAGAGATAGTGATGGTTGGCAGTGGCACAACACACTGGAACTAATTATGTGTCTGGATTGCAGCCTACATCTAGCTTCACACAATGTTCAGTCAGCAACCAAACTCACACTGAGCAGCTCAAAGGGTAAAAACGACCAGATTTCACTGTACATTTTGAAGCATTTTGACGATTACAAAACAGAGAAACATAAAAATTATAGTAGGTAAAAAGGTGACATGCAAAGTGCAATAAAGATTAAAACACTTGGTAGTAAATCTCACAAATATTAAGCAAGACTGTATGATTAGATGTCATATTAAATATCAGATTACGTATTGTACAAGCTCCTATTGAACCCCCAAAATAACCACAACATATATATGGGTTTCAATGGATGTGCACTGAGCTCTGTCTGTGTTTTATGTTCTGTCTCTGGTTTTAAATATATATTGCCATGCTCGGTAGCACTCCTCTGTGACACTCATATGCTTATATATATGTTGTGGTTATTTTGGGGGTTCAATAGGAGCTTGTAGGTGTCCAGTATGTTTTACAATTCCTGTTCAGCTAGTCTTAGCTGATTGGAGGGTGGCAACCTCCTACTAATTGAAGCTTACCCCCTCCCACATTTAAATGGTTAAAAGCTCACTGCATAGCATCTCCCACTCAGGGGAACTTGCTTGCTTGCAGTTTGGTTGTGACAAATCTAATACAGAGTGCTTTTCCTGGTAGTGTACAGGTTATTAAAAGCTTCAATCAGACTTAAAACTTTGCAACTAATATTGACAGATTTATTATAAACAATTCTTCCTAGTATTATACAGGTTATTAAGAATTTATATTAGTGTTAGGGACCCCTGAAGAATGTGGTCTGCCGTGCAGTGGCTCAGGGGCTTACAACAATTTTGGCCAAAAATGTTAAACTAAAAGACCATTTTATTTAATAGATATTTATACATATATATTTAGGCACTGTACCGTGTGTGGGTTTCAATGGATGTGCACTGAGCTCTGTCTGTGTTTTATGTTCTGTCTCTGGTTTTAAATTCCTGTATGTTGCCTGACTGGCCCCCAACTTTATCCTGCCCCAATCCAACTATCCTTGTCTTTCAGCTAATGGACCCCGGACTCTCCCAGTGCTTGTTTGCTGCAACTGACCCAGATCCAATATCCTGGCATTCCTATATGCCTCCTGTCTGAATCAAGACTTGTATTGTTGGCTGGATCAACATGGGTTCCCATGGTTCTAGTTTAAGGAATCTGCTCCTGGCTTTGATTATAGCCTTGCAGACCTCTGCAGTTGCAAAAGCTTCCTCTGGCAATCAATGGCACATGTGCTGCCTCTCATTGCAGCTTCTGCCCTGTGCTCCATCATTGGAGGAATGCTCACACATGTGATTGGATCTCCGCCCTTTATATGTTGGGCTTTGGCTCTGAATCAGAGCCGAGCATAATCCTTCTCTGGACGTTACTGTCTCTGCCACTAGCCGCCCCGGATTGTCTCCTTGTATACAAACCTCTCTAGTTCTCATCTCTAGTTCCTGAGTTCCTGAGGCCTGCTGCTAGTCTTCATGCAGGGGCCTGTATTTCCTGAGTTTCCTGAGGCCTGCTACTAGTCTTCACGTAGAGGCCTGTTGTGTTTCCTGCTTCCTGAGGCCTGCTACTAGTTCCACGCAGAGGCCTGTTCCTGACTCCTGTGCTGAAGCGTTGTTTAGCCAGCACTGGTTCCCGGTACCTGCTGCCTTCTCCCCTTGCAGAGGCTACCCTTCATTTCCTGAGGCCTGCTGCTATTCTCCATGCAGAGGCCTGCTTTGGACTTCTGTGCTGAAGTGTTGGATTTCCCCGACGCTGCCCTGCGGTGTACTTTGGCCAGCCTGCTGTCTCTCCCCTGCGGAGACTGGCATCATGGGCTGAGCCCGCTCCTCGCGCAGAGGCCACTCCCGTGCTCACGCTCTTAAGCTGAAGCGGGGAACTCCTAACTACCTGTTGCTGATTCCTTGCTACGACTATGACTACCCGGATGTCTTCTATCCCGACCCTGCTTCGGCCATCGACTGTCCTATCTTCTCCTACCCCAACTTTGGCTTGAATAACGACGATACTGCCTTCTCTAATCCTGACCTTGCTATGTACGACTACGAACTGTGCACTCCGGATCAGTCTGCGCGGACTAAGGTCGGTGATTATATAACCTCACCTCAGCCACTCGGTCCGGTCCCGGTTTGTGGCGAGCACAATCGTAACATCTAGCCTTTCTCTGCCCTAAAGTCTCTTTGGTCCAAACTCTGTTCCTATCCACAGCCTACCCATGACACAATAGAGGAGTAATACAGGTACTCTGAAAAAAATAATCCAGAAAGTTCTTAACAGCCGGTACTCCATATAAATAGGGTATCCTGAAGCTCCAGATGTAAACCTTGAGAAAGGCTGATTCATGCAGCCGTAACATTTGATCACTTTAGATCAATAATAATTTTTTTCATTGGGAGACCGTGTGCCTGTATCACTCCTATTTCTCAGCCTGCCCCTGACCATGACTCATCCTGACCATAATCTTGCCTGTCCTGACCATGGCCAGTTCTTGACTTCACTCTTGCATCTTATTCCAGTACTATGTTTGCCCGCTTCGGACAATCCTGCATGTCATCTGCCCTAATACTAATCTGTGATACACAGCCCGACTCATTTCTGCTATACTGTGGACTCTGAGCTCCTGCCATTGGAATCCTGAACGTCTACTTTGACATACTGTATGTCTAATAGCTGCTCTATAACAATGTTATCCATGCTAAGGATTGTTACAGCAATGGATATAAAATTGCCTGGTATCTTACAACATATTCAATAGGAACAAGGTAAGGTTAGAGCACTGCAAAAGAAAGCTGGACTGGAGGCGGGTAAAAAATCAACTATTTAATAGGCATAATGCCAAAAACGAACATACACGTGAGTACTCTGACGCGTTTCCTACCTCTACGGCACTTTATCAACACTGGGCTATGTTCTATACAGATACAGCTTGATTATGGCACATTGTCTGTTCTGTTTTCATTAACCCTCCAATTAGGGGATACTTGTTATATTCACGGACACCCCTATGGGACTTTAGAAGCACCCATTCAGGACTTAGGTCCTATCTTGTATTACCTTACAAAATAGGATTCCGTGAGCTTAGAAACATTTGACAATAGTCATATTGTAATTATAGATTATTTATTGAGCTAGGAGAAAAATAGAATTGAAGAAGTCTTGTTTTTCGCCATGCACAATACCGTCAGTTCAAGCTTTAATGCATAAAGAGTCTAATAATGTATCAGAATGGCTTGTTATCCTTTGCAACAACAGAGCAATAAATTAACGTTTCAGTTTTTACTTCCAACTACAGTAGTAATAACTGTGAGGACAAGAATGGTACAATTAATGTCAAACTATTATCAAGAATGGAGGGATGTCGTAACTGATTTACCAGGACCTGTAAAGGGTTTCAGTGTGCTTCATTGTGTAAGCATGTTTGCATGTTAGCAGTGTTTATAAGTATATAAAGGAAAGGAACAGTATATGGAGGTGGGTGATGTAGAACAATTTAGAACACTATTTATTTGGCCTGCATTGAATCCTAATGGTACAATTCTTCTTAAAAGGGTTTGAGCTAGATATTGAAAAGCAATGTCCTGTAAAAATATTTGTCTCCCTTTTTATTTTATTTTATCCTGAGAACTTGTACAAGAGATTTCGAATGATGAATCAGCTTATCTATTAGATCCTTCTAAAATCCCTGCAAATAACACCAACATCTAAACAGCACCGTAGGATCAAAAAATCAGAAGCCAATGTTATTGTTCTTTACAAGAGACAACTGTGTAGATCATAAACAGATTTACTGCAGTGCTAAAAAAAATGTTAAACAGAATATCTGGGATTGTACAGTACAAATATCTATTTCTTTATCCAAACTAAATTTGACACTTTTTAGAAAAGCAATCTTGTTCCTCGTCCTTGTTCATAGACTAACTCATGGTAAATGTTCTTTTGTGACTTCAAGAATTGTCAGACAGGATAAATCAAATATACAGAAAACTGGTTCCAGAGGATGCAGCACACTCACAAAGGTGCAGTCCAACATTAGGAGCAAAGTCAGATTGAAGGAGCAGTTTCTCCTTCTTTTTTTAACAACCAATACAGTGGGAACCAGAGGTCCCTTAGAGCCAAACACCATTATTTTCAGCTTCAGAGGGAGTCCCGAATCGGAAAATAGTGTGGTTCAGCTCTGGAAGGCCTCTCTGTACCAATCCTGTTACAAAAACAGAGGTTAGCTAAGGTGGGTTCCTCCTTTAAGGTATCAAAGGCCCAAAGGAGGAAATAGATTGTAGTGACGCACTATTAGAGCATAAAGGGCAAAACAGTTATAATAAGGCTTGCACCTATGCAAGCATACACATATGATACATAGAGTGACTCTCCCTGCACCTGCACAAATACGAAGTCTGTCACAGGAAATGTAGTCTCCGCAGTCTGGCCAATATTTCAGGAGTTTTCTGGTCATTCTGGAAGACTGGACATTTATGGCCCACTTGATGTCAGGCCCATCTGGGATATTAACTAGAGACCTCGGAAGCAAATCTGAGCCTGATTTGGACAGACTAAATCCATAACTGTGGCTTATAGATATCACAATAAAATGAGCACAGTGTTTCGGGGGTGATTCACCCCCTTAGGCACCAATAGAATAGCTGTATATCTCTGTGGCAGGATGGCCTCGCAGTGGGGTCATGAAGAGTCCCAAACAGTGGGTAAGGTTTTATCTTCAGTGGTTTATGTTCCACAATCAAATAATTAATAGGTACACTGTCCCTTTAAGGAAAACAAATCATAAACTAAACATCTGCTCCCCTTGGGAGATTAACTATACAGTAGGTCCCTAGCTATCCCCCTGGGTAGCTAACCTACTTCCAGGTCAAACAATATTATGCAAACATCTGGCATGAAAATATGAAGGTTCTCATCTGTTTTTTGGGGAACTCCGCCCCAAGAGAGTCCAAGTAATCCCTTCTGCAGGGTTGGAAGGCTGGTTCCTTATAGACAGGGCTGTGTTCAGCATGCTTGTCTCTGCTCGTGGCAATTCTCTGTCTGGGGGACCAGAGCCTCCGCCGTACTTCCTGGTTTTGAAAAGTCTCTCTCTCTTCCTGCTCAAGTCTGGCACCTTATGCCTGACAGCTGCCTTAACTCAGCCCCGATTGCCCAGGTATCTCTGACTGTGTTAACCCTCTGACGGCTGAGGTATGTTTCCCATGCATAATTATCAGCGAATGACTTCACCCTGTCACAATCTTCCATTAAGTAAATATTTAAAATAAACATTCCAAGAAACAGATATAAAAAAACAAACTCAAAATGCAACAATACTTACAATAAATACAATAATACGTGAGAAGTGATAATGCAAATAAGTGAGAAATAAATTACTAGTAAGTGAAAAACAAATAAATAATACAACCCCTTTTAGGTTCTGAGGTGCTTCTCCATCAAAAAGATCTTCCACATGGTTTTACAGCAAACTATGGACAAGAATTGGAGCGCTGCTCCCAGTAAAAGAGAAAAACAAATAGTGCAATCCTATAAGATACAGATATAGCATGATTCAGACTTTGTTAAGCCATAGCTAAATGCGCATGTGGGCTCCTATCACATGGCAGTTGCAGTACTCTGAAGATCAGAAAACCACTGCAGAAGACACCTTTGCTGGGGATTTTTGCATTTCTTCCCACTGCTTTAGGGACAATAAAGCTCACTGCATCTGTGAGTGCTGATGCAAAGAGAAGGGTCTTCTATCACAGGGGTGTGCAAACTTTTTTGTCTGCGCCCCCCTGCTTGCTCTCTCCCCCTGCTTGCTCTCTCCCCCCGCCCACCCCCCTCTCCCCCTTACTTTTTCTCTAGCGTTTTCTGACGTCTCAACATCATGTGACACTGCTGCGTCATTTGATGCTGCATTGCCATGGCGATGTGTCACCAGAAGCCGCCAGAGACAAGGTAAGGGACTTACAGAGGACTTGCGCACTCCCCCGGGCATTTCATTTAAATGTTGTAGGGAAGAGCGCGGGGCCTCTGTAAGTGCCACATCCCTACTCTAACGCATGGATCATAGGAAAAAGAAGGAGAAGCAAACAGATTTTTTTTTAATATATATATGTGATATTGTTTCCAATTTTTGCTTATAATAGCCAAAATACAGATGCACATACAGTACTGTACATGCGTATAAAATCTGAATATTTCGGAACATAAACTTGTGGCGTTTTCTCAGTTTTTGGTCATCTTTCTCAGTGTTTCTTCAAGAATTTTTTTTATTTGATAGCTTTACAAAATGACAAAAAAAACATAATGCAGTTTTTATTTTCAAAATCTGAATAAAAGAGGCAGTTATTGCATTCACAAACATGTATCGTGAGCTTCATGCAGTGTGAATGTAAGGCTTTCCAGCCAATGTGAATCGCACGTGTCCTCCCTCTGGTCGTCTCCGGTGTAGTATCCTTTGCAGAGCTCAGGTCGCAGTTGATTCCTCTCTGCGTTGTCCTGCTCTGGATGATGGAATTCATGGAGGTCTCCCTTCCTTGCGGTGTTCCGTTCGGGTTAGCGCCCGTGGACGTGTCGACCAAGCAATCCGAGTCCTCTCCACTGGCTCTGGGGTGCGGGTCATGTGCAGGACATAGCGTGAATGTGTAGACACACTTGAGGTCACAGGCTCGTGTGTAGGCATAGTAAATGCCAAGCAGCTATGGAGGCCTCAAAAGTCCAACCCTACGTGTTTCGTCTTTAGGCTCCCTGAGGAAGCCTAAAGGCAAAACGCCTAGGTTGGACTTTTAGGCTGCACGTGACCCGCATCCCATAGCTGGCTGAGGGCTCAAATAAGGAAAAAATATTTGAAGAAGCACTGGGATAAATAACCTAAAACTGAGAAAACACCACAAGTTTATGGTTCAGAAATATTCAGATTATATACACATGGACTGTAAATGCATATGTATTTTCACTATTCTAAGCAAAAATCGGAAACAATATCACACTATTGTTTTTTTTTCTGTTTGCTTCTTTTTTCCTATGATCCATGTGCCAGGGGACCCTTCTCTTTGTATCTTCTTTCTCAGGGGACTTGGAAACCCCCACCTCTGACTCCAGCAGCAGGACTAAGGAATGTTTGGAATCCGCCGATTTTTAAAATACGAGATTTTCACACTCACCACATGTATGTATGTATGTTTTTTAATGAACTATAACATGGGACTTAAACCTATACAGTATATACCAATTTTCTGCACAATATGACCCACTGGTCAAAGACTTTTCTTCTCATTATTAAACATATAGAATGTTGAATGTCAGGTCTCTTTTCTCTTTCCTAACATCTGTGAGTGCTGCCTAATAGATGAGATGACCGTACCAGTGATGAATGCATATAACTAGAGTCCCATTCAGAATTCCCAATTTATCTTGCAATCAAAATCTATTTGCAACCCATCTTGTTTTAATCAAATACAATCGGATTCGAAGAAGTTCAGATATTATACAAGAAATTTCTGGTTTCAGGAGTTTATTAAATAAATTGCAGGTTCATAATACATGTCTTATTTACACCTAATAAACACGAGTGTCCTTAGACTATGAGGATGATTGTTTCTTAGTATATTTTATTTATTTAGAACTGCTCTATATATGTGTTTAAATCTGTAACTCTGTAGCAGCCTGATGGTAGATTTGCTTAATGTCTTTCTGAACATATACCAATGTTCTAGTGTCAATTATATTGTAAATTAATCATGTCCCAATTACTTAAGAAAGATTCTTTACCCAGACATTCTGTTCTAATAAGGACTAAAAGCCTGGAGGGTGAAACACTCAAGTAACATTGGCTTGTAAAAAGTATTGAATGTTGTATAAAAGGATTTCACCGATGTTGTGTAAGTGAATCTAAATATAATGGTCATGGTTATCTGATATGACTCGGCATACATTAAAGGGGAGTTCACACTTAATAATGATAATAAAAAATAAAACATTGGGGTCAATTTATCAAAGTATTCCAGCTACAAAACTGGGACAAGAAAACTGCACCAGATTTAGCAGAGGAAAAAAACAGTATTGAGTTTTGTTTTTTTAAGTATGGAGCATTTTTTTGTGCTATTTTTGCTACTAGCCTCAATTCTGTACAAAACGCAGTGTGAGTGGCTTCCTCCAATGTGTTTGATTACCCTTTAAAGCAGTAATAATATATTTTTAATTTTTTAATTGTTTTTTGTTGTTACATGATTGAAGCAGGGGGTCTCCGGAGCTGAACTGTGTTAATTTCAGCTCCAGGGAGTCAAGAGATACTTTCCTCCGTAGCTGTGCCGTTATCTCTGCAGTCAGAGAAATTGTGTGCCTACCATAAATGTCCCTCGTCACGTGGGCCAATAGGAAGCTGTGATGTTATCTGTTGTGGCTTCCTATTGGCCAGTGTGACCGAGACATTTAAACTTGCCAGAGATAGCTGCCTCCTCTGCGGCGATAACTCAAGAAGCAGCGAGTCCCCGGAGCTGAAATTAATAGAGCTCGGCTCCGAAGACCCCCTCTTTCAATCCTGTAATAAAAAAAAGGTGAAACACATATTTCTGCTATAGCTGGATAGCTACTGTAACTTGTTTAGTTTCTGGAAAAATAAAAAGGTGACTGGTGAGTGCTCATTTGCATGTCATTACCCAGAATCCCTGGCTGCAGTGGAAGCCTTATATGCTAGGAGATAATGGCAAAAGGCAGGTTTGTGGCAGACCTGTCAGAGACATGGGAATGTGCTCGCAGGTGATATTTTTCTTTGCTTTCAAAATAAAGTAAGGTTTCCTTTTTTTCTGTCAAATTGGCCGAGAGAACAGGCGAGCGTGGGGGTTATTCATTAAAGTGCAATAGTGCCTAGTGATGGGTGAATGCGCCAAAGTTCTTCCCGTAAACTTTTGTACCAACTTTTCTATTTCTTCGTGAAACCCGCAAAAGTTTATTCAGATCTATTGTTATCAAAAAAAAGTGTGCGTGTGCCGAGCACGCACATTTGAAGTGAAACTTCTTTGTCTTTTGTCACTGTAATTGTATTTGTGATGGTGATGTTTTTAATTAAAAATCAAAACACAATTTCAGTGCCAAAACGCAAAGAAGTTTGACTTAGAACGCGTTTGAGCTATTTGCACTACAATATTTATAGTAACTGCGAATTCCTTGTGTGTATATCACTGTGTGTGCGTCACTGTGTGTGTGTGTGTGTGTGTGTGCTTGTCTCAGTGTGTGTGCTCATTCCTCAGTGTGTGTACACGTCAGTCAGTGTGTGTGCGTGCGCATCAGTCAGTGTGTGTGTGTGTGCGTGCATCAGTCAGTGTGTGTGTGCGCGCCACTCACTGTGTGCGCGCGCCACTCAGTGTGTGTGTGCGCGCGCCACTCAGTGTGTGTGTGTGCACGTCAGTCAGTGTTTGTGTGCACGTCAGTCAGTGTGTGTGTGCGTCACTGTGTGTGTGTCAGTCAGATTGTGTGTGTATGACTGTGTGTGTATCACTGTGTGTGTGTGTCTGTGTGTGTGTGTCTGTGTGTCACTGTGTGTGTGTGTGTGTGTGTGTTTGTTTGTGTGTGTGTGTGTGTGTGTGTGTGTGTGTGTGTGTGTGTGTGTGTGTGTGTGTGTGTGTGTGTGTGTGTGTGTGTGTGTGTCTGTGTGTGTCTGTGTGTGTCTGTCACTGTGGGTGTCTGTGTGTGTCAGTGTGTGTGTCTGTGTGTGTGTCTTCCAAGTGTGGCGCTGGGGTGAAGGGTGTGCCCGGCATATCCTGCAGGCTCTCCCAGTGCTCGCTCCCCCTCCCTCCGAGGACACCGGGCAAATTGCTCTCCCCTCCGAGCTACCGGGACACGCCGCGCTCAGTGCTCTCTCCCCCCTCCAACGGTGCTGCTGCGGTGGAAACACGGCGCGCTCTCTCCCCCCCCCCCCCCCTCTCCTAGTTACCAGACACGAGCTTTCCGAGTCCCCTGGCCCGGAGCAGCCCCCCCCCTCTCGTCCTCTCGGCAGAGCTGCAGGGACACAGGGCCCGGATCTCTCAGCCCCCGTCCGAAGAGAAGATCTCGGGGGAGCCAGGGCACAGAGGTGTGTGTGTTTGTCCTCATCCTCTGACTGGTGGGAGCTGGCAACCCTGACCTCGCTGATGGCCTCTTCTGCCAGCAGTGACTTCACTTCCTTCACTGTACTTCCGGCACGTTCAAGGCAATTTACTGCCAGGGAAATTTTCATGTGGTAGGTGCCGCTAAAGAAGTTTCACTTCAAAACGTGAAAAGGCAATTTCGTCTCTATTTCATTGTTTATTTTTTTTATCCAGTTTACTTAGCAAGCATTTTACATTCGCTTTACTTTTAAGTGAATTTTTCGCTTTTTAACATTTTTGCATTAGTGTGAATTTTCACTTTCACTTAGACATGTTTCCGCATAATTAAACAATGTTTCTGTAGCCATGTATCCTCTTGGCTACTAATCTGCCCTGCCTAACACATAAACCCTGTTACCAGTGCAGGCAGTGTTAGGGTTAATCTGGGTTTCACTGCAATAAACTCCCTTGAGTGACAGGGGGGTGGGCCTAAGACCCTCCCCCTGGGTACAAAAGTGGCTACAGAGTTAAATGTACAGGTTGTTGGAAGTGTATAGCCAGGGCTCTTGCCATATTCCTTCCCCTCCCTCCGGGGAGTGGGATACTACACCTTACTCCACCAGGGAATAGGGGAGCAAAGGATAGACCTTTGGGGCCTCAAGCCGTGGGGGTTGAATCCAGGGACCCTAAGAAGAGTGTACCTGTTGTATGATCTAATGTACTGTTGTACTATGAAGAATAAAGACCAGTTGCTGCCTGTGACGGCTGTTTATCAGGGGGAGTGCAAGAAGGTTTTTCCTGCAAGGACTGCACCCAGCACTGATGTGGCCTGCGGGGAATGGAGGTGCTGCACCCATGTACAAGATGAGCGCCCTATTTCCTGAAAGCCTGTCCTGTCTTCCCCACTAACATCGGCGGACACTGAGCAATCCTGTAAGCCTCACAGTTACAGCACAGCGAGAGTACAGGTAACAGTGACATCTCCCAGAGGGTGAGGGAACATCTGTTACATTTCGCTTTTACTTAGTTGCATTTTTGCATAATTAAGCAATAATTTTTAAAAAAGTGGAGCGTTTTTATTGAATTCACCCTGTTTTTGCAGCAGATTTGAACTTTGATCAGGCGTTACCACCACATGGAAACTCCCAATCAAATCAACAGTACTTTTATTTATAATTGTGCCAATCCACACTATTGCACTTTAATACAAAACCTGCATTGATCAAAACCCAAAAGTTGCTTCATTCTCTAATTTACCATATTTACTTTGTGCTATTCCATAAGACACTTTCTGATGCCAGAAGGCATGTTATGGCCCATTCAAGCGATTGGCACTGCTTAATAAATATGATCCTCCTCTCAAGAGTTCATGTTGAACATGCAGTTTGCAACCTGAGATAAGACATACTGTATATGATTCAGGCATTCAAAATAGTTTCACATTTTTATGCTGCATGCATCATTTCCCAATGACACTGCTAAAAACTGTATTCATGGTTGATAGGGTGATTTATCTCCTACATTCATCCGCTGTCAGGAGACTGACTGATCCTGAGTCACTGAGTGGAAAGCTGTAACATGTATAACTTCCTTTGTTATTGTACACAGTACATCATCATTACATCCCTGGAATCTCAATATAAATAATGTACTGTAGATTCTGGACATGTTATAGGGCTGGACATAGTATTGGGCTGGACATGGTATAGGGGCAGTTTATCCTAGGACCAATGTGAACTAATGGTAGTGATGTGTTTAATAGGTTAAATGTAAGTGAGTAACATTTAAAAAAAAAATGTAAGTATGTTTAAGGAGAGAGTTTAAACTTTTAATGCTTTCATGGAAAGTAAATACTTTAAAAGCTTTTTATAATATTTATCTAATCAGCCAGATTCACTGTCCCCAGCACTGCAGGCGAAGAAAAAAATTCTGTGGCGCTGGAGACAGCGGATGGCAGCAGCACCAGAGACAGTAAGGTTTGCTATATCTGTAAGTTTGCTGTTTGTACACTCTGGTAACCAATTCCGAAATTCCCATTAAACCCAGGCCTCGGGCATCAAAATTTGAGCGGGCGGTAGAATTTTAAGGCAGCATGTGCAATCGGCGCTTGCTAGCCACGAATGCACGATTGGCATTGCCGGGAAGTGCCCATTGCGCATGCATGGCCGACAACGTGATGTCACACGGCGTCGCGATGGCATGGCAATGGGACGGCGCAGCGCTGGAGGAGGAGGGTGGCACCAGGTAAGTGCCTAAGGCCGGCATTCTTTTAAATCCGACATGGCTTGTAAACTTTAGACCTATTGTTAGTCTATACTTTCCAAACCAACCGGACCAAGAATCAAGTGGTCCATACACCATACACATACGCATGCACCATATACAGACACCATATACATACACCTTATACAGACACCATACTGTACACAGACACCATACACAGATGCACTCACAGACATCATACACAGTCACCATACACATACACCATACACAGACGCATGCACCATACAAAGACACCATAGACAGATATGTATGTATGTATGTATGTATGTATATATATATATACATATATAGCTCATGGAGGAGTAGGGCTGGGACCCGCTGCGCCCAGCCGCGTGAGCGTTCCCCACCAGCAGGGGAATCCTTCTGAGCCGGTCCCAGTCCCCCCTGGCTGCACGGTTCACTACATGCTGTGACGCGTCAGCCGTCAGGGGATGCAAGAAAATTGTGATCCCGAGCTGTGACGCGTCACGTGGTGCGCTGATGAGCCTATCAGCGGCGGGGGTGGGAGCGGGAGCTGTCAGACAGCTTCCTACACAAGGTAGGGTGTGTGTGTGTGTTTGTGTGTGTGTGTGTGTATGTGTGTCAGCGTGTGTGAGGAGGGCATTTGTGGGGGAAGGGGGAGGGAGCGGGAGCTTACCTTCCAGCAGCAGCTCCCTCCTGCAGCCCGGGAGACCGAGACCGAGCCCGTGGGGGGAGGGGGGGAGTAGCGGGTCCCTCCGCTCAAACCACGCCCCCTCTCCCACTCTCGCCCCCCTCCGGCTCCGGCTCCCGGCTCCCTACAGACCGCATATCGCCGTCTGTGCCTGTCAGTGCGCCGCCTGTTTGCAGTGCGGGCGTGCTGGCTGAGGGAGCGGGGCCTTAGCGTAAGAGGGATAAGAGCAGCAGTCAGACCGGATATCCAGAAGGAACTCCTATCAAGGGGGAACCAGTAAGCAGTGCTGCCGATAGCCAAAGGACGAATCCTCAAGGTGCACACATCATTTCCGGTTGCGGAGGCACCGAGGACGTCTGATACCACGGCGGAGAGCTGCAGCATGGAAAATATCCTGATTCTCTGGACCGCTGAGACGGAGCATTTTTTGATTCATACATGCCTGTGACTTGTCGGCGTTTGTGAGTGCGATCATTGCAGATTCATTTTATTTTATTAAATTGTCCTCGCTTTAATACACTAGGAGTGTGTGCTTTCTCTTTTTTTCCCCCTTTCTTAGATTCATTGTCAGGAGTGGTTCACCCCGCTAAGGAAGCCACCTGGACACTCCTATGGACATTATTTGTTTTTTATACCTTCATTATGGACTTTTAATTTCATATCATTCATGGACATTTGTTTTTAATTTTTCTTATTTGGTTTAGGTTTATAATATTCATCTGCACGGTGTTTTAGTTGATATTTAGCTACACTACTAGTTTTGCAATTGGTTAGTCACCTTATCTATACATTAGTGGACTCTTATAGAGTCTTTGTAAGTGCTGTATCACTGTCCTCTTTTCTCTATTGAGATGTATGTATGTATGTATATATATATGTATGTATATATACAGTGTTCGACAAACGTATACATTTGCTCGCCCAGGGCGAGTGGATTTAACCCCCGGGCGAGTAAATATTGGCCCAAGCAGCACACGTTTGGTACTAGGTGGCGAGTAGATTTTTTTGTGTGGCGAGTAGATTTTTTGGTGATTTGTCAACCACTATATATATATATATATATATATATATATATATATATATATGTGTGTGTGTAGCCATGCCTGTTTTTGGCTACCAGTCTGCCCTCCCTGTCATGTAAGCCCTGGTAACAGTGCAGGCAGTGACAGGACCAATCCTGGGTTTCCCCAAAGAAGCAGCTCCCTTGAGTGACAGGGGAGGAGATAGGACAAGGCCTGTGTTCTGCCCAATCCTGGGTTCAGAAAACAGGAATGCAAGTGGGGAAACTACATTGCTCCCCTAAAAATGCTGGTAAATACAAGCAATAATAGGGACTCAAAAGGTCAAATACTGGCCCTTAGATGTATCCTCCGGACTGCAGCTCAACCTTGAGAGAAGGATCCTTCCTTGATCTTCAGTAGTTAGTGATCAGGGAAGAGTGGTGAGCGCATAAGACAAAAACAACAAAAAAATAAACAGAATAAATGTGTGACCACAGGTATTGACATACACACAAGGGGATGGCAGGGTGCAATCCTGGGTTCAAGACCTGGTACCTTCCTCCCTTGTACTTAAGAGGCTTCACTACTAAATTTAATCAGTTGTCTCTACCATTGAGAGAGACAGGTATTCACACAGAAGTGCATCTTGCATTAGCACTTACTGTCCTCTCCCCTTGGGGGAGAGTGAGTGATACCATTCCCCTGGTTCTCCTAGAGGATTGCTAGATGAAGCAAATACAAAGCACCCCATCATATAAATGAATAAAAGGTACATACAATATTTTGGTGCTAGAATGGGGTGTCCCCATGCAGCTCCTTTGAGGAAAACAACTTCCTTTCCTCCAAACCAAAAATGCTACTACCTAAAGGGAAGCGCAACAGAGGAAAACCTCATAAACATCATTTATTTGTGCTTAAGGACAAACGGTCAATTAGAATGTGGACAGTCAAGAATAAAAGAAAAAATGCTTATCTGGGCTAGAACAAAAGTTCATGTGGATGCCGAAAGCTCTTTATTGCCTCTCTCCTGCTGTAGAGCCAAAACACTGCAGATGGCTCAGAAGAGAAAGGATTTCCTTCCATTCTGAGCCATCTGCAGTGTTTTGGCTCAAGGAACAGCTGCTGCAGCAGACATCTGGTACTTGTTGCATTTGGAGGCTTATCTCTATCATTTTTCGCCATGACCAGAGACACACGGGGAGGAAGCTTTGCCCCATATCGCCCGCAAGAAAAGCTAATTGAGCTGAATCATTGGCTCGCATCTTCTGTCGGCACCCTGCTTTTACCATCAGTCCGCGGATCACGGAGGGACGCAACACTGAGTTCTATTGCCTTCACCACCAGCTGCTTCAGCTCACCAAGCCGCGGAACATCTTTACTCTGAGCCCTCCTTATTACCACCAGCTTGTGTTCTACAGGACACAGGAGAGAGGCAATTCAGAGGTTTCGGCATCCACATGAACTTTTGTTCTAGCCCAGATAAGCATGTTTTTCTTTTATTCTTGACAGTCCACATTCTAATTGACTGTTTGTCCTTAGGCACAAATAAATGCTATTTTTATGAAGTTCTTTTCTGTTGCGCTTTCCTTTTGATAGTAGCATATACACACAGATGTCTATGTGCCATTTGTTGCAGGGTTTAGCTGTGGGTTGGTTAGGCTGTGTGTTGCTGCTGTACTATTATAGTTTTAAAAAAAAAAGTGATTTACTTAATATTTTTTGCATTATTAACCTGCTGTGATTGAATGGACTTTCAGTGAAGTGAGCTCTGGGCACTGGCCCTTATGCTGCACATGTTACTGTGATTGTAGTATATTAACTAGACTATATTGCAGCATTTATTATTAATATTGATAAGTCTGTGAAAAATAATCCCAAGACTAATTATTAAGCTTCCAGAATTGTAACTCTGACAATTTTTGACAAGGACAGTCATGGATAATACATCCAGTGCTGTACTCCAACGGCAGCAAGACAAACAACAACAGCAGCAGCAACATGTATATGTGTATATATGTGTATATATATATATATATATATATTTAAATAACACATATATATATATATATATATATATATATATATATATATATATATATATATATGTGTTATTTAAAGTTGGTAACTGGCTTACCCAGCCAACATTGCAGATAGGGATATGCTGTTATTTTTATGATTTCGTTTGTTTGTTGAAGTGATTGTGTTTGAAATGTTTAGTGTCACTAATGGAAAAATAAACCGCGGAAGGTTTATGGCTGAGTGCCTCTTGTGTGTATACACGTGTGTGTCCTCCTTTTCTATAAATGAAAGAAGACTGTGTCATAAAGAGCCAGCGAAAAGGGCAGCTCTACACAAAGGGAGACGTTTCCCACAATATATATATATTACTTGTGAGCACATTCACATGTCTTAGACAGGTCAGCAACCCTGCCTTTTAACATTAAATTGCCCCGCATCCACCCCCCCCCACCCCCTCCCGCCAGGTCTTCAGATTCACTTTTTCTTATTTTGGTATCTTAGTCCTCTCTTTTATTTTTAATTCTAAGGCCATGGTTCCCAAATGTTATAAAATTGTTCCATTTTTTTGACTCAGTTGTGCCGATAGTTTCTCCATGAGTATGACCTCATTCACTCTTTTAGTTACAGTGCGCTTGGATGGGCCGTTAATTTTCTTCCAAGCCGCAGCTCTGGCACAACGTGCGCAGTCAGGACAAATGAGGCTAGTTTTCTCATGGGAGTCTGAAGATCAAGCCTCGCCAACAAAAAGGTCAGTGGATCCAGCTGTACCCTCACTCCTGCAAGCTCTTGAATCATACTTTGGATCATAAGCCAACATTTTTGGATCTGCGGACAAGTCCACCAGATATGTGTCATATCTCCTCTCAGGCCACACCCTCTCCAACACAGATTGGAAGTTCCTGGGAAGATATGGCTCAGCCTACTTGGGGTTAAGTACCATTGCAATAGAATTTTATATACAGTATATTTTCTTTTGTCGTTGTGCAAATTGATGTTTTAGCTTCCGATTCCCAGATATCCTCCCAGTCATCTCTACCTATTTCTATATTGAGGTCCTCTGCCCATTTCAACATATAATTATGATTGAGGGTCGCCGCTGATGATGCTATCCCCGTGTATATTTCCGAAATCAGACCCTTCTGGTAGGAACATTTTCCGCACAACTTTTCAAATTTTGTTAAATTGGGAAAATGTGCTCTTTGTGAGATTGCCTGCAGGAAGTGTCTGATCTGGAGGTAGTTGAAGATCTGTAAATTCTGAGTCTGGTATTTCTTTTGAAGGTCCTGATAAGACAGGATCTTGTCTTTTTCTACCAGATCGGCTGCTATGTTTATATTTAAATCTCTAAGTTGTTTGAAATCTTTTGGAGAGCAGCCAGGGGGAAACTCTGAGTTTCCAAATATGGGGGTTAAGAGAGTTGGAAATGAGGCCATATTATATTTCCTTTTGTTTTTGGACCATATCTTCCAAGTGCACCTCATCGTTCCCAAGTCAAGCCCATCTGCCAGCATCTCTCCTCCCCGTTGGAACCACAGTGCCGTCGAGAGGGAGAGAGGGCTCGCATGGATGGATTCAATCCCCAGCCAGCAGCAAGTTGCTGGATTGTTATTCCACATTACTACTTGTTTTAGTTGGGCTGCGTGGTAATATTTTATGATATCCGGGACTCCCATGCCTCCGCTTGCTCTTGGTGCAAGCATTATCGATCTTGCCCCTTTATAGTATTTTTAATAAATATTTGGATGTAGATGTAGCGGTGGGGGACGATGAGGTGGCTGTAGTTCTGTTGGATGTCATTGTGGTGGTGGAAGCATTGGTGTGATAAAGCTGATAATGTTCAATCAGTTAAAAGTGATGCTGTTGGTACTTTTGATGATCCAGCTACAACTCAACTCAACGTCATCATAACAGTCACAGCAAGTATAACCGGAAGGCCAATAATGACCCTGTCAATGAATCATATTCACAACAATCTCACAGCAGAAGGCCCACTCCCCCATCCGCCCTCCCCTCTCCCCCCACTGCCCCTGCTCCAACCCCTGTCTAGTAGACGACAATAAACTTCCAGTTAAAATGAGATATAAAAAAGGAACTGAAAGAGAAAGTGCAAGTCAGCTGGCTATGTCCCTATCCCTAGTTAGTACTTCTGATACTAAAATGGACGGGGAAGCATAATATTGAGAATGTTAATAAAACTGTCAGTTGTAGTGAAGAAAAAAAAAACAAGGCTCCACCATCACCTCCAGCATCACCTCCACCATCACCTACACCACTACCACTGACACCAACGCCAGCTTCTGCTGTGCCCAGGGCTGTTACTGCAGCCAGTATCAACAACAAGCCCACCAGTAAGTCATTTTCAAAAGTCTTATCCTACTTATCACAGACAAAAAAAAGCAATTAGTGCTGAACGAGTTCTGGCATTGATGTTACTAGACTCTGTAGAGCTGTTAAAACAGTCAGATGTTGAAGAGGGAGAGTCACAAATTCAATCACAGGGACTCAGTGGAGCAGGGGGGTGACTCATCTGTCTAAATATCACTTGTTATGAATGAAAATATCACTTGTTATGGAAAGAAGAAAATCAGTGCAGTGGTGAGTTCCAAGGAAGTAAACAAGTTTCAAATGGCTTATTCCAACCTCCTCCGAGCGAACATGGAAGGTCTAAAAAAGAAAGACAAGATAGTAAGACCAGTAAGTCATTTTCAAAAGTCTTATCCTACTTATCACAGACAAAAAAAAGCAATTAGTGCTGAACGAGTTCTGGCATTGATGTTACTAGACTCTGTAGAGCTGTTAAAACAGTCAGATGTTGAAGAGGGAGAGTCACAAATTCAATCACAGGGACTCAGTGGAGCAGGGGGGTGACTCATCTGTCTAAATATCACTTGTTATGAATGAGATTCTGGTGATGATGATGGGGAAGTTGCTGATGCTGATAAAATAATACCCATACAGCTCCAAGCCCTGATGTATTTTTTTTTAAATTACATAATGTGATAGAGTGGTTGCTAACTCCCACTCTCCCTTCAAGTCCCAAGGCACCAGAGACTGGGTATGTAGCGGTGGATAACGGTTTTAAATTAGGTGTAGCAGTGAAACTAGGCAAAATGCAGCATGATTGACACACAGTCCTCGTCTAACACACGTACTCTATTTAAATAATAGCCACGTGTTTCCTAGCTCCATGTAGGAATGGGCATAGCATTTATTTGATTATTTTAAGAAAAAAAATGTGCTGACTGTAGACCATGTTACATTTTTTATTAAAAAAAATGCTGTGACGCAGGTTGTAATTTTTAACAATGAATAAACGCGCTGGCGTTTTTCTTTTAATTTCCTACGACGGATTCGCCCACGTATACTGCTAAATTGTAAAATCCCATGGTTTAGGATGTAATTCAAGAGAAAAGAAAGATACTTCACAACTGAATGTTCCAATCAGCCTTCTTACTATACTGTACCTCCCAAGAAAATGTAACTATAAATAAAGCCTTTTTTTTTTTTGGCAATGCCAGAATATTCATTAAATCCCATATTTAAATGGTCACAACATTTGGCAATAGAAATCATTTCATGAATAGTTTCAGGTTGCCAGGTATTTAATTTAATCTGAATTTATTCTGTGACATTTCTGTGAGGGGGAGAAATACATTCCCTTTTCTCACCCATATTTTTTGGGGTGGCAGCAGGAGATTATATCTTAAAAAGTTCAATAAAGGAAGACCTCTTAGTGTTCAAGATTTGAATTCCCATTTATGCTATGCTAAATCGGGCTAAACTATAAGATCTTATGATCCATTTACTTGAATGGGCCAGAAGGTGTCTTATCGGCCTGAAACTGTTCTTATGTGTTAGCGCCGCTAAGTAAATATGACCAGAAGTGTGTGAGTTATCAAGTAGTAAAGGTGATAAAAGGATTTTACAAGTAGTAAAGGTGATAAAAGGATTTTAGTTCACAATCACTTAACCACAGAAGGAGTAGTCAATTGCAAAAATATTACAACAGGAGGAAGCCGCAACCTATATACTGTATTAAATTTAAAAATTCTTAACCGAAGAAAAAGTGCATAGACGGATTGATAAAATTAAAGTAAATAAAGCACCCAGTCCCGATGCCACGTACCCAGGGGTTTTTAAAAAGCTAAGTTCAGTAATAGCCAAACCATTACATTTATTATTCAAGAAGTTCATTTCCACAGGCTCAGTACAACAAGGTTGGTGTAAAGCATACATGATGCCTATATTTAAAAAGGGAGTTTTATCACAACCGGGGAATTACAGACCTGTAAGCCTTACATCTATAGTGGGGAAGCTACTTGAAGGTTTAATATAGAATAATATTCAAGAATACCTAATGAATAACCACATTATTAGTAATAGTCAGCATGGATTTATGAAGAATAATTTGTGCAAAACTAACCTTATTAGTTTCTTTCAGGAGGTAAGTAGGAATTTAGACCAGGCTAATGCGGTTGATGTGGTCTACTTAGATTTTACAAAGGCTTTTGATACGGTTTCACACAAGAGGTTAGTGTACAAAATAAGGCAAATTGGACTTGTAATAAATTTAACTTTTTCAGGTTGGGCTAACATTGTGAGTTGAATACCTGAAGGATCGATACTTGGACACCTGCTTTTTAACTTGTTTATTAATGACCTTGAGGTTGGCATATAGAGCAAAGTCTCCATATTTGCTGATAATACTAAATTGTGAAAGGTAGTAGAATCAGAGCAGGATGTAATTTCTCTCCAGAAGCACTTGGAGAGACTGGAAACTTGGGCAGGTAAATGGCAGGTGAGGTTTAATACAGATGAATGTAAGGTTATGCATTTGGGAAACCAGAATAAAAAGGCAATTTACAAATTAAATGGGGATAAATGAGGAGAATCCTTGATGGAGGAGGATTTAGGAGTGCTTGTAGACAGCAGGCTTAGCAATAGTGCCTACAGTAAGGCAGTAGCTGCAAAGGCAAACAAGATCTTATCTTGCATTAAACAGGGATTAGATGGAAGAGAAGAAAGCATAATTATGCCACTGTAGACATTCTTAGTAAGACCACACCTTGACTATGGAGGACAGTTTTGGGCACCACTTCATTAAAAAAAGACATTATGAAACTAGACAAAATACAGAGAAGAGCCATCAAATTAATACAGGGGATGGGAAATCGGATTTATGAGGAGAGGAGAGGCTAGCTAAATTGGGTTTGTTTACATTAGAAAGGGTGTATAAGAGGGGATATGATAACAATATACAAATATATATAAACAAAGTGAATATTGTGCAAAGTATTTAAGGGCTGTAAAATGGTGCATGATCTACCACAGAAAAAGTAAAGACAAAGGGACTTTAAAATATGTACAGCTTAGAGGAGAAAAGGAAGAGAGGGGATATGATTGAAACTTTTATATATATCAAGGGATTCACAGAGTAGAGGACGGAAGTATATTTCAGGGACAGACAAATGCTATAACAAGAGGTCATTCTCTGAAGCTGGAGGCTAAGGGAACATTTAAGGAAGCAATTTCTCACGGGGTTCATGGCTTCATGGAAAGGCCTCCCAGAGGTAGTAGGAGCTGATACAGTAAGGTCATTAAAACATGCTTGGAATGCACATAAGAAAAACGAGGACCAAATAGGGTCTTCGATTTAACAGAAGATATGAAAAATGTGAATACTACAGTAGGTGGGCCAAGTGGATGTCAAAGATTAGGTGTCTATGTTTCAGTACCCGAAAATGGTTCCTGTAATGATAATGAGCATGTTTTAGGTACTCCTTAAGTGCTCTAAGAATACTGTATTTTAGATGTCTCTTTTGGGAGATATGGAGTTATTGCAAGGACCGTATATTGGGAAATGAAACTTACTGTACACTGTAATATGTTTATTTACAGCTGTGTATTGTGTTCAAAAGTAAAATGCAGTGCTGACAGTAAAATAATATAAAGACAGGGAGTCCTTGTCCAGGAAGATTACAATCCAGTATTTGAGGCTTGAAGCATAACGACAAAGTGGTTTTAAACTTCTCTCCAGGGAATCTTATCCAGGCCACGTTTTAGAAATAACCCAAAATAATCTATTTGTAAGTAATCTACATTAATTACTATATTTGCTAATTCCTTGGTTATTCATAACATCTGGTAGGGCCGAGGCTCCCTGAGGAGATGATTGAAGGCCACTCAGGATTATGCAGAGCTGACAAACGCTGTGTTGCAGGCCCCTTTGCTAGCAGAGTCATTAAAGAAATACACTTTTCATATTTGGCACAATTCTGCCCTCTCAGTATTAAGTGGCTGGGATAATGAACAACCACCGCATTCAACATAGTGAAGAATAGGATGATGGTTTCAGGTTAGTTCTTAGTGGACAAGATGAATAATGTTCATAAAACAGATGGAAGTAAAAGTTAAAGATTTGGGGCAGCTTAATGTACTGATGTCCTAATCCTCCTGCATATATTGTAATATAATTTCTCAAAGCAACGCATAATGCAGTGCCCCATTTCATTTCTGATTGCCAACTCTTTGTGGCCTATTCTAGTAGCATCGATGAGTTTGCTGCCGTCTCACAAGGTTTGGCACGTTCCCGCCGAACTGTTTGTCACTTGTGTTGTCATGTTATTCAGAAAGAATCTGAAACCCTCTCAAACCGTGAGGTAGGAAAATGCCAGAACCATACGGCATAGCAGCAAAGTGATCTCAGATTTTTTCTAAGTTCTCCCCCTGAGATTTTCTCGCAATCTGAGCTGCTCGGCGAGAGATGCCTCTCCCTGCACAGTTCTCACAGGCGATCACAGTGTTTTTAGTCAAATTTGAATACTAGTGTGCGTGAGCAGGGGGTCTGCAGAGCAGAACCGCATTCATTTCAGGTCCAGGGACCACCTGCTTCCAGAGATACAGGCCCTGGTATGGGGTGCCGGTATCTCCTATGCGGTTAAATGTCACGGTCACGTGACGCGGGAGATTTAAACATTGCATGGGAATACTGGCACCCCATAACGGGGCCTGTAACTCGAGAAACAGGGGATTCCCGGACCTGAAATCAAGCGGTTCAGCTCCGGAGACCCCCTGCTCCCACACACTAGTATTCAAATTTGAATAAAAACAGCTTCATTAACATAGTGGCTAGCCGCTACAGCAATGAAAGGATTAAACATGAATAGCCTGTTTATTGGGGGCAGAGTGGGTGGATGAAGGGGGTTGTGCCCCAGGGTGGGTGGGTAGTCCTGTCTGGAAGGTTGCAGGAGGAGTTAACCCTTGGCAGTCAATGGGCAAGCAAAAAAATAAAAATTTAAAAATAAAATAAAAAACAAAAATTACATACATTCAATGTTTTTCTTACCTTTTTAGATGTCTTCACCTACCAATTCCCGATGTATACGGAAGCTTACCATCCGCGACGCAATGATCCTCAGCATCAGCTAAGTTGTGTTCTGTTCTTCTGCTTTGCTTCTTTCTTCAAACTTCTTTACTTGTAATACATAAAATATAAGGCCCGTGACGTCACATTTTAAGGTCAGATGGTACAGCTCCAATCCGATTGGATACTGTACCATGTGACATGGTTTAAAAAAAAATTAAGGATTGACCTCATCTCCAAGGAAGGTACGTCACATCCATAAACCAAAATGGCTGCCATCACATGGCAGCCAATCAGATTGTCCACATGTGACATGCTGGCTGGATAATGTTTTATTTTGAATGGGCTAATGCACTATTATCCAGATCTGGATATTAGTAATTTTGCCCATAACTGTACTGTAATGTTATGGTTGTTGGGGGTAGAGGGGGTGCCCATTCATTCCCATTGGGGTTATCTTTGCTCCCATTGAAGGCATAGATAACCACAATGGCAATGAATGGGTGTATTGGCTAGTATTGTGTTTTAATGTTTATTGTTGGTAGCGAGGGTGGGTGAAGGTGGTATTTGGCCCGTGATGGGTGTTTATGCCTACCGGGTGTGTAGCGGGAGGGGTTAACCCCTTCATTACCTTAGTGGTATTAACTCCTCCCACACACTCCCACTCCCCCACGAGGCCTAAACACCCACCGCGTGCCAGATACCACCTTCACCCACCCTCGCTACCTACAATAAACCGGGCACTTGCAGTTAACCCCTTCATTGCCTTAGCGGTTAGCTGCTAGGGTAATGAAGCTGCCTTTCTTCTTATCAGAGAAATAATTTAAGCAGTATCCCCAGTAGGGAAGCTTTTGCCAGGTCCTGGTACTCAGTCACTAGCCTACCACAATAACCAACAGATGAGACATTTTCAACACTAGTTTCATTACAGAATAAATGGTAATAAGAACAGTCAGCAGTGATCACCTGGTGAAAATATTGGTCAGATAAAGTTCAATTTATCTAACAAGCTTTAGAGGTATTGAAGTACATAATCATACTTGGAATCATTTTATAATGCAGCATATTTCCTTTCAGTTAACTACAGCAAGTTCTAAAAAAAATATATATATATATTTCTTGTCTATATCAAAATGAAGCATAAGTAAATAAATGAAACACACAGCAGAAGTCTGAAGATTTTAAGTGGCGTGACATACCCTGTGCACTATTGTAATTATATTATGTAATGCTGTATTCATAATTAATGCGCGTCGCTGAAAGGTAAGACGGTAATTGCAGTTTAGTATTGGCATTGCCAAGTCAAATTCCTGTATTCAATTTCCTCATCTAGAGAAGAGCTCCTCTTTCTATCATCACATGCAAGTACTACAGTCCATCAAACTCTAATGTGACAGAACAGATTAAAGAATATAGAAACAGTTTTATAATGTTGTATCACCCCTGTACTGCACAATATCTGGCATTTTAGTCCCCAGGGGGACATTATTTAGAAGGGCTGAATGGTTGAATTATACTCAAAGAGGCTATTTAAAAAACGTTAAGTTTAATACAATAGAATGTATTTTCTTTGAATCTGTATAACCCCACAGGTCTAATCAAATTTCAACAGGAATAGCTTTACAACTAAACCATAAACCCTTTATACTAGTATTTGTCAGTGTAGTCCCGCCTATCATAAAAATACAATGAAGATCAATATGATGGAAAGGAAAAAGTTTGTGAAAGTATCATGGCACAGAAGAGGTGAATCCTTCCAAAAGTGGAGGGAGACTGGAGTCCCAATTATATGCACTCGCTATACAGCCTTAAGTGGTGGGCATAGAAACAAAGTAATACACTGCATGTGTAGAGACTGGTGCCAGGATCATCCAGTGCGCTCGCTTGCGAGAGCGGGTGTGCACGTGGTGTGCTGTGCGGCCCTAGCACAAGCGATCTGTAAACTCTCCTTCCTATCGATGTTCAGTCGATGGGGGGGGCGTGATGGGGGGGGGGATGGGGTTGGGAGGGGCAGCCGTGACGTCACCCGGCTGGTTTTCCCTCATTGGTTGAACCACCGTAGTGGCCACCTGCGGCCGCCGCACCAAAAGACAAAAATTCTTATCTTTTGAAAACGCGATCCCGCCATTCGTTGTGTGTGTGCGCTAGCATTAGGGGCAGCCTCATAGGGAGTCTGCAATTTGTTTTTGCCGCACTCTAGCGCCAATGCACAGAGTATAAGCTCAGCTTAAGAGAAACACACCACAGTGTATGTAAAGCGTGTAGAACAAATATACAATGTAATCAAGGCGGTATGGAAACTGAATAGTGAAGCAGGGTAAAAATTACTTTATTTGTATATCAAGAAATTAAAATATATGGGGCAAAAAAAGACTGTACTTTGTTTCTATGTCCACCACTAAAGCTGTGTGGCAAGTGAATATAATTGGGTCTCTAGTCTCCCTCCACTTTTGGAAGGATTCACCTCTTCTGTGCCATTATACGTTACCCTAGTGCACCCTACCTGCCGCACTGGACGAGCGGATAGCTCCTCTTTATCTGCCGAAAGTATCATACCACAAATTTCTGTACAACAGTACTGAAGCCATAATTCAGTCAGGTATACAAATGCCTTATCAAGTCTTTAGTAAAACTTGCTTTAGAAACCTGTGTTCTAGTTTTCAAATAGTTTATCGAACATAAATACCACTTAGAAGTAGCAAAGGGAACTAGAGTTTCAGGTCTTATTCTAAATATTCCTTATATTAGACATGTGCTGTACTTTAATACATTACTGGACACACGCTAAAACAGTGCCCAGGGAGCTTGGTATTACCCAGGGCTCGGTGATATGGGGCTTTCACGGAGCCCCTTACCTGGTCCTGTGCAGCACCTCCTCCTCAGACGTTGTGGTGTTATGACATTGTGGCGTCACGTGATGTTACGGTGTCATGCAGTGTTACGTTGTCATGGTGATGCGACGCCATGTGACATCACATTGTCATGGCAACACAACGCCATTTGACATCGCGGCGCCATGATGACAGGAGATCTCGCTGGAGTAGGTAAGAGATACTTAGAAAGGCCCCAGACAATCATTTTAATTGTTGTGGGGAATAGTGTGGGGCCTCTGTAAGCGCGTAGTTTGGTGCACAGGCACAAACAGCACCGCCATCACACCAGCCCTGACAGTGCTGGTTGTACTGATTATGATATTCCCTTTAACAAACGCAACAATTATAAGTTACAGTACTAAGACCCAGATCCACAAAGCTCAGTTTAGTCACTGAACGTGACGTTAACCTAACTTAACGTCACAGTGAGAATAATGCTGTATCCACAAAGGACAATAACACAACCTTAAGTCATATTTTCTCCCATAAATAGCATTGCATTAGCTATGATGGGTGTTTATTAGATGCAAAATAGGCATTACTAGAACAATGCAGGCCCACAGAGGTCGATTGAAGTTAACGCAGGGACTTAACATTATATTTATTTATTATTTATTTGAAAAAAAATTAATGCACTGCTCAACAAAGAAACTCAGTACTAGAGCGTGTGTAGGAGCATAGGGCAATGGCGAAGAAGACCACCAAAGGTGGGAAACATGAATGTGAGCAGCAAAGCTTGGCTGCCATAGTATTAGGGTCTGTTTGCCAGGCTTTGTTTAAAAATTAAGGTTTTTAATTCAGTCCTGAATTGAAGTAAAGCTTCCTGATTTCTTAAAGCAGCAGGGAGCTTATTCCACAGTCCTGGGGCGGTTCTTGAAAAAGCTCTCTCGCCAGCTTTATTGATCTTAAACCGAGGCTCAATCAACTGATGAGCGATGGCAGATCTGAGAGCCACATTGGGGGTATTACTGATTAGGCAGTTCTGAAGGTAATGTCTCTAGGTGCATGGATCCTTGGATTTGCTCAAGAAGAGAAAGAAAAGAGAGAATAGTACAATACTGTGTATCAATGATACATGTTACGGACAAAAGGTGAGAAGTACACTAACATTAGACTCCTCAATAGATCGCCCTTGTATGTCGTTTCAGTCACTGTGTCTAACTGCTCCCACGTGACTTGTTCACTTCAGGTGAGGTTTTTAGGAGGATTGATTTTCCATATAAAGACAGAGTGGTTTTCGAATATAATGCTTGTTTAATGAACAATCTCAAAGTATGAATAAAACCAGTATGCAAAAGGAAAATTAGAAATGCACGGATATATCTTAATTCCAGTAAATATATGAAAAAAGTCAATAGCCACTACCTAGTATTTCAAGTGATATGCTATAAATAGGAATGGAGCACTAACATTTCTGTTCTCCACGGCACTCCTGCTGTTTTTAAAGCCGTTCCCAAGGAGGTATAGTATGTTGAGGGGGGTATACAAACCTTTATTTCCCCCAAATACCATCCTCTACCTTCTGGACACGGGAGGTCCTATAGATCTTCACTCTACCCCCATTCAGGGTCTGGTCACGGCACCTCTCATGATCTGATCTTTGTAGTGTGCTGGGGGTAAGAAAAATCTCTTACTTCATTCCCAGCTGTTCAGACCATTCACATCACAGAGCGTTGTATGGCCGCTCCAATGTTCCAAACGTCTGATCAAACACCAAACGCGTTTGGTCAAGATCTTATAATGAACCCTTTGCTTCACCGGGAGCCAGTGCAGCTCTTGTCCCACCTTACCTTTTATAAGATGGGCTGTGGAATTTTGCACCAACTACAGGGCTTTGGTTTTATGTGTTTTGAGACCCATTAGCAGAGAATTAGCAAAATCCAGTCTGGAGAGGACTAAGGCCTGTGCTACTATATATAGATTGGTTTTCAAGAGAAACGCTTTAATTTGTCTCAGCCGATAGATTTGGAAGTAACAGTTTTTCACAATGGCTGCAATATGAGGCTGATCAGTGGTGTTTATATCAAAAAAGGTTCCAAGGCTTCTCACCATATATTCCTTTGGGATGGAGGGGTTATTTATTTTTAAGTTGTTGAACATGCTACTCATAGCATTTGTTTGTGCTTTAGGGCCTATCAGGAGCTGTTCGGAAATTCGAAGTATTAAGATGCAACCAATTCAATGCCATCCAATTACAGATGTCACTAAGGCAATTATTCAGACCGTTCTCCGTGATAAGATCGCTGTGGACGTCCGGCATCAACTGGATATCATCCGTGTATTAATGGAACTGAATGTGTTTTCTTCAGATAATGTCCCCTAGGGGTTTCACATATATATTGAATAGAACCAGGGAGATGGCAGATCCCCGAGGCAGACCAGAAATCAGCGGGATTGTGTTTAAAGAATTCTCTTTAAGGAGGATTTTCCAACTACGGTCTCTAAGAAAGGATTGGAATCAGTCTAGCACTTAACCTCTCAACCCAGCATCCAATTTAAGTCTGGTCAACAAAAGAGTGTAATCGATTGTGTGGAAAGCCGCGCTCAAGTCGAGAAGTATCAACGTTAGTTAAGTTATACCTAAACTTGGCGATACTCCAATCCAAACACTGAACTGTCTGGATACGTGTAACACCACATTTAAGCATGATTTAACTAACATAGTCATATTTTCCAATGTTATTTCCCATGTCACTCTCCTCTCTACCTCAAATTGAGTTAAAAACCAACAGGTATTTCAGGGCCTGGATCAGAGTAACGTTAAGACATACTTAACGTTACTGAAAAATAATGCAACATTACATTACAATATTATGCTACAATAACATCATGTTAAGCCTACACTAATTACATGAAAAAACAATGGCCGTTCTACAATTAATTAGCTTTAAATATACACATTAATTAATCCCCCCCCCCAAACAGATCCTTCGGTTATTGCAGAAAGTGTGTGACATATATTGATGCTTTCACTTTAGTTGCAAATTAAACCTAGTGCTTTAATTATTTATATATATATTTGGTCAGTAAAATATCACGGTATAACTGTAGCCTGAGTTTTCCATTACTGGTCCCAATATGCTCCTGAGAATAGACTGTTAGGAAAACAAACTGATTGTATGGATGGAAAGGGCGTTGCTGTATTGCCATGCTTCTAAGAGCTTTATAAAATGCTGAATTTTCCCAGTAGATTGGTGGGAATCACAGAGCATAGTACAGTAATGATAAGATAAACATTATTTATGATGTTGAAAAACAACAAAATAATTCACCTCTAAATTTACATTTAGAAGTCCCTCCTGAATTTAAATACTATTTGTTGTAGCTTAGGACCAAAGCAAATACTATGACAAATAGTTATTTGATAAAGGGCCTTATTCTATATCTGCCAAAGCAGTCATTCTTCAAGCCATCAAAGTCTATGGGGATTTTCATTAAAAGAAACGGCCACTGCAGCACACATAGATATGCCCCATAGAATTGTAATCCAGACTAAACATTTCAAAAATAACTACAGGATTCTTTGATTAAATTAAGATTCATGTGGTTTCATGTAAATATGTTCCACAGATACTTTGACAGCGAAAAGTTAACTATTGGAGGTTACTGCATATTAACCTATCTCTGACATACAGTACATACAGTACGTAACAGTCACGTAACATAGTATGTAGACTCACCTTGTGGCTTGGAAAGCTACAGACTGTTATGAATAGGTTGTAATATATGTAAACTATTTAATTACATAATCAGTGTTCAATTAAATGAAAATGTGCTAACATCCATTATTTTAAGGCTGGTTTGCTTAAGAGTGTTTCATCATTAAAAAGCCTCTGTGCATTTCACCATTATAGATATAGTCTATAACAAGGTCCCCAGATGCTAAGCAAACAAACATTTGTTTCCATATGCAAAGCAAATCAATGTAGTAAACACAAAGACTAGCAGATGAATTAGCATGGTTAAACTAGATGCCTTAGGGAGAGTATGGTTAATATCCAGAGGGAATGGGTATTTGCTTTGTCTGTTACATTAAAATTATTCCACACACTAGTGGTAATGAGAAGTAAACCTGCACACAAATTGCCAAATGTAGAGTGAACCATATCTGTATGTACCTGAAAATATGTCACATAACAACAAACATCTACTTAATTCAGTCTGCTTAAATTAAGTTATGGCTGACTAAATGTAAATTCTAGCAGCCTGTATCTTTTGACCAGTTTTCATTCCACATGAAAAGCTAAAGTGGAGAACAGAAATGAGACTTGACACCAGCTCAGTCTATTAACATTCAGCTGTAGAGCAGGGGACTGCTCAGAGTAACCAGGGGAAGACACAAGCCGATGGACAATCCACGTGGAAGCACCACAACCCTTTCTTGTGTCCACAGACCGGACAGAGGGACGTTTGACCTGTGAGGAGCAAGGAACACATGAAGTGGAGAGTATGTTGGAGCTGTGCTGCATCCCCAGTCTCGTTTGACATGATTGAAACCCCCCAGATGATTGTGAGTGTTTTTAATCCCTTGTTTTGAACCAGTAAAGTGCTATACTATGTTTACCTCTCTGTCTCTTTGAGGGTTTTTGAAGCGCACATCAAGTATATTCATATACTGACCTTGCCTGAGTTGTTGCTGCATTTACCATGTGAGGTGTTTTTTCTCTCCAGACCTGTTCCTGCTGAAACTGGGAAAAGGCCTTGGTCCTAGCCCAAATTCTCATTGCTCAGTTTCCATTTCTCATTATCCTTCAGCCCACCCCTGTGAACTGTCCTAAAGCACTGTCACCACTACGGCCCTAATTGGTTTGTCTTGGACAAGACCTCAGCCTCTGATTGGTTCAGTGAAGGTAATCTCCTCGCTGATTGGTCGGTTTTTAAGATTTTCAGATAGAGGCCGGGAAACTACGTAAGCCGATGCTGATCAGAACTCTATAGTTGTTTGTAGTTAGTCTCGATGTCAGAGACTAACTGGAAATACAAAACTGAGAACCGAGAAGTGACTATCCCAAGTCACAGGGAATTTCTGATGGATGAATCGGATGGATTGTGAAGACATTTAAGGTAAGCTCACATCGGCAGCCCTCAGCACCTAGTAAGCTAGGAGTCCCCCTCACCTCTTGGTAAGTTCAGACTGTATTTGTGTACTGTGTTGCCCCTGTTGGCTGCAGCCAAAATAATCCTTGTTTATTTAACCCTTTCGTTCTGTCTGCTCCTTTCGATCCCGGTGCAATTGTCTTGTCTCCCATGACACTAAGCATCACAAATGGCTTTTTTTGCTCAAACAACTATGGTTAACACAATTTTAGATTTTCAAAAAACAGTTTTAAAAGTTTGTAAAAACCCTTTCATCTAATTACTAGCAAACATTACAAGTTGTATTGTATTGTATGTCTTTATTTATAAAGCGCCATTAATGTACATAGCGCTTCACAGTAGTAATAGATAATCGAATAAATAACAAATAATATAAATAACAGGTCATGGGAATAAGGGCTTCAGACATAAACATAACATTTAGGAAGAGGAGTCCTGCTCCGAGGAGCTTACAATCTAATTGGTATGTAAGAGGAACATCCAGAGACAATAGGAGGGCATTGTGGTAAGTGCTTCTGCAGGAGGCCAAGCTTTTTGTATCGTGTGTCTAGCAATATCTACGGTGCTACTCATATGCTTCTTTAAGCAAGTGGGTCTTAAGTTTACAAGAGCTTAAAAATAAACATAAACATTAGCCATAAACATTAGCCGTAAACATATCCCAACCATTACACATAGATCACTTTGGTCCTAATTCAGACTATGTAAGAAATCCAGTTCAGCGATATGATTATATTGCAATATGTATGAATCTGTTAGGAAAACAAAATGTCAAAGTACAGTATAGAGTATATTGTCTGATGGTTCTTTCTTTACATACATATTATATTGCATATTCTTAATTTGGTATATTCTGATGACATTCAGTTACATTGGGATTATAGATTTAGTTATATTGAGAGCGCAGCTGCTCCTAAATTCTCTGTAGATCTTTCCAGAAGACATGGCATATTAGGTTATTCTCTGTATGGAGGTGTGGGCGGTTCATCAGTTTGAAGCTGAAGGACCTTATCAGGGAATAAGAATTAGTGATAACAAGAGCTGACTAAGGGATATTATCTGGATAAATATCTGGCAAGGGAATAGTTGAGGAGAGCGAGAGGCACAGAAGGAGGATAACATTAGGATGTGAGGACAGAGGGTTAACATCAGAAAATAAAGAAGAGAAGTTTTATCATATTAAGATCAAATATAAGGATCCCACTCAAACAGAAAACTATGCAACTATCTTTAAGAATATCATAACTTATTTGGAACGTCATTACCAGTTTGTATTACTTGAGTATTTATCTTCAAAATAAACGTTTCTTTTTATGTGATATGACCAGAATTGCTGAGTTTGTGGTGCTGGGTTAAACGAATACAGAGAAATAAGGAGATTTTACAGACTGCTCTTCTAATGGTACTGTAGAATAAGGAGACTTTGGAGTATGAACTAAGAGCTGGATAGACAGGAGACAGAATAATACCATTCTTTACAATTGGAGTAGTCAAGAGTTTACATAAAAACTGTAGCTGGGAGCAGTAGACATGCACGGCTAATTCTAAAGTGTTCTTCTTAATCGCAGTTCTAGTTAGCAACGTATACTGCATGGGACGTGTAATAAAATGAAAGCCATGTAACATCTTTTGTAACATTTCTATAAAAAAAAAATCTACAAATTCAGACATGTTTAACAGCCTTTATAATTTAGCCCTGAAAGATTAACAAGTTCAGTGGAATGTGATGCACATTGACAGCTTCAGAGGCGTGTTCGGAGCTCACTGTTACGTGATAACGGAGTTCACAAGCAGCAGCGACAACGCAATAGTGGTCAGACTCAGGACTGAGTTCCCAAGCAAGTTTTGGAGAGCTGTGCCCAAAACATTTTTATAGCAGTATTTCTCAAAAGCAAAACTGCTGTGGGTATTAACAAATGTTGTATGTGACCTTCTGGAAAAAGGGAACGTACAAACAAGGTGGAAGGTTGTACATCAGGTTAGCCTGTCAGAGACCATAATTGGTCTTCCACTGACAAAAGGTAGGCTGGTATCTGCACACTGTATGGAGATGAATCACCTTAACATTCAATACTAGAGGTGCCTGAAATCCCTTATAATATGTGGAAATGCAAACCTTCACAAATCGCGAATTGATAGTATTAGCTGGGTGCTCTGGCATTGCAGCAGCTGCATCTACAGAGTAATCAGGTGTCCCGTGAGCTCTATACATCCCCCTAAATCCATTATAACTGCGGCTCTGTAGGGGCAGATAACTCTCCCGTTGAAAAGAACAGTAGTGCATCACTGTGCAATTTGTTGCAGGCCATGCTAATGCTGAAAATTCTGTATATCAAGGGACACAATTCAGTACCTTTTTTGTCATATACTGTCATTAATGCTTAGTGAGGCATTTTATCCTGCATCTGTGAACATCAATGTAAGAAGGTATTTTCCCTATTCTTTGCATCATATTGTAATGAAGGGAGTGCTACAGGAGGAACTAAAAGGACTTACCTAACACACATTATAATGTGATGCATCATATTGTATTCTCCATATTCCCATTCAACTAAACGAGATGTCAGGTTTCTCTCCCGGGGCTGGAACGCGTCTCATGGAATAGCACCGTTTAATAAATATGGCTCTATGTAACAGTTTACAAGCAGAAAATGGTACCACAAGTATAAAAATATATATATATACCACTGCACAAGAATTGTACTGTGACAAAGTTGTCCCTTATTTTGTAAGCTGCGTTAGTGCCGATCTGACGGTATAGCACAGAAAGCCTCATTGACTTCAACAGGTATTTCCATGTGGGAGCGCCAGATCGGCATTAATCACAGCTTAGAGAAAGGGCCCCTTATCTCTCAGCAGCTCATCTAATTACTCATTTCATTTGACGACTACGAGACAATCGAATTTGTGAAAAAGTACTCATTTGGTTTGCAGTCTTCTAATGTATCACTTTCATACAGTAAATCAAATTGTAGTACATCATGGAGGTGAAATATGAGTACCCATGTCTGGCCTCTTCTTGTATGGCCGCTAGTACTGAAATGAAATCACGTCTGTTTTATTCATTCAGATACAAGCCGAAAGGCAAGTTGGATTTCTGCATTATTAAGTAGGTGGGCAATAATATATTCACAAATTATGTTAGCAAAGATGCACACACAAATCAATATCTATTACACCACTTCTGTGTGCAGTACTCTACGTAATACCACAGTGTGAAATCTTTTAATATTGATTTTTACATTTCCTAGTAGTTATTTTAATGCAGGTTTGCATATAAAACAACAGTGTCATTGCTGAAATGAATACACAAGAAAACCTGCAAGTAGAGGTGAGCCTGTTCGCAAAAAATGACAGTCGAAAAAGAGAACTGCCGTATGACAAAGCTGCGGCCATACTCAGCGCGGCATCGCACGTGCCGAAAACAAAAGGCCATACCTCTAAGAGTGCGCGACCGCGCGCGCGATGGAGCGTGACAAAATGTTTTCATTTTGTCACCTGACGGCCGGGTCACGTGGGCGGTTTTTAGAAAGGTTGTATTCTTACACCTTTTCCATTCTCCCAACTCTTATGCTCAGGTAAAACATTTCTAGCCAGACTTTCACTCAAGCTGACCTTTCCAAGGTATGCAATGATACTTTCTAATCGTGATCCATCCTCACTGGGCAGCCTCATTAAATTATTTATTTTTAAATATTATCTCTATGCAGACGGCATGCAAATCTTTAAATTCATCCAGAACTGCCACCAGTAGTTATGTCCCGGCTCTTGGAATATCTCACTGCAACATTCATTAGGCTACGGCCCCAGCCCTCACGGCTGCACGTGCGCCTGAAGGCCTGGCGGCGCGTGCACGAGTGAAAGCCGCGATCTGCGGTCTGTGGGTCAGCAACAAGGGAAGAGAAGGAGATCCGACGACGGGGGGGAGGGGCGTGGCGGGGGCGTAGCCATGGCATCACGCGGCTGGTTCGCCCTCATTGGCTAAACCGCCGCCGTAACGTGGCCAGCGTGCCGTCGCCACAAGAAAACTCAACATTCTTGTCGGCAGAAAATCTGGTTGCGCATTGTGTGCACTGCACGCGCGCAGGCAGCTACTGGGACCGGCCCCATTGTGGGGCGGATCTTGTTCATGCAGCGCACGCCGTAGCGAATGCAGCAGTAGACACTGGGACCGAGGCCTTAACTTGCGCTAAAGGTTGATATGTCTAGGACAGAGCTATTAAGGCAGCTTTGTCTCCATTCCCATTACTTGTGCAAACACCACCATCTCTTCAGTTACTCAGTATCTCTGCCTAGGAATCTCCTTTCCAATCTCAGCTATATATTTTTCTTCCTCTGCAATATTGCAGCGCTGTATTTTATTTTATTTTTTGATCTTTTAGTCTACAACAAAAATTCAGTTGCATGTACTCATTCTCTCTCTTCTTCACGATTGTAACCTTCTACAAACTGGCCTCTCTGTAATACTGCTTTTTCCCTTCCAGTGTGTTGAAAATGTTGTTTTTTATTCTATTGTTATATTTTACCAGGAAAGATACATTAAGATAGACATTTCAATTTCAAGAACATCCTGAAAATGTTACATTCTTTAAACAAGCTCTTTCTCCTCCTTAAATTCCCTGCTGGTCACTCAGTACATTTTCTGTCAACTACAAATATCTCATCCATACTTTCAAACCATTTCATATCTCTTCATGGCAGTCTCCCAACTCCCACAGTTTACTTTAAATGTACTGTATTATGCATTTATCAATCTTTTTTTTTTTTTAATCACACTTTGGATCTTAAATTGCTTAATTTCGAAATCTGGTGCATATATATTTATATATACCATACACATTTTAATTAATATTAATATATATATATATATATATATATATATATATATATATATTGTGACAGAAACCAGGGGATGGTAATAAATTCCGTATATAGGGCTCCCAGGATACTAGACAGTTTCTATCCTGTTTGGCCTGGGAGTGCAGCCTTATAATACATACACTCCATCCCACAGTTTGGCAAGCGCTAGAACTGAGGGATGAGAGATCCAGACCAGAGTTTGTCTGCTGCCTGATTTCTGTCACCTGTCATGCTAATTAGGAATCAGGTATGAAAGACTGATTTCCTGTTTGCTCTGGTCTCCCCACAAGAGCTAGGAGGCTGGAAGGCTGCTGAACTACAGAGGGGAGAAGCCTCTTCCCCAAACAGGTTCAATCTTTCTGTTCATTTGTGTAAGACTGCAAAAGTACCGTGTTTTGATGTTGGAAGTGGAAAAGCCACGTCCAACCCTGAGTCAGGGATATCTAAGTTAAGTTATCGCTCAGGTGAGCAGCTTTTGTTTTGATCTGTTTTCTGTTGTATGCACTGTGGCAGTCTCAGTGCCTGGGACTGAATAAACCAGGCATAGCCTGTTTAAAGGAACAGTACGTGACGCCTCATCATTTAACCTACCCTAAAAGACCGTGTTCTAAACAGTCCCGGACAAACGACGGAGTCCCGGAGTAAGCCGTTTGTCACATATGGTGGAGAATGCGGGCAGAGCACTAGGGGGTCTGCGGGTTGAAGAACTTTGAAAGAAAAAAAAAAAAAAAAAAAAAAAGTTTTTTTCATCCTCTGCAAACAAGATGGAAGACGTGGTGGGTGCGCTGGTACGCAATGTCGCTGCCCAGAAAGACGTGAATGAAACCCAGCAACAGCTGTTAATAGCCCAGCAAGAAACTAATGCAAACCAGCAGCAGACGAATGCAGCCCAGCAACAGCTGCTAATAGCCCAGCAAGAGATTAATGCAAACCAGCAACAGGCGAATGCAAACCAGCAACAGGCGAATGCAAACCAGCAACAGACGAATGCAAACCAGCAACAGGCGAATGCAAACCAGCAACAGACGAATGAAGCCCTGCAAAACGCGATTGCAAACCAGCAAGAGACAAACCGCTTGCTGAGAGAGGAGCAACAGCGGTTCGCTCAGGGCTTACAGCAGGAACTCGAGATCCTGAGGGGGACTATCAGTAACCTTCCACTGGCAGCGGCAGCCCCAGTTCCGAAAATGACCAGGGCAAGCCACTACCTTCAGAAGATGGGACCCTCGGATGATGTGGAAGCCTATCTTCTCACGTTTGAACGCACGGCACAGAGAGAGGGATGGCCAGAAGCTGAGTGGGCTGGTCTAATCGCACCCTTCCTAAGCGGCGAACCCCAGAAGGCTTACTTTGATCTAGAGCCAGCCGAAGCTAACGTCTATGCAAAATTGAAGTTCGAGATCCTCGCCCGCCTCGGCGTAACCACGGCTGTTCGCGCCCAAAGGTTTCACGCATGGTCCTTCACGATGGATAAAGCCACCCGAAGCCAGATGTATGACCTCATCCACCTCGCCCGGAAGTGGCTACAACCCGAGATCAACTCAGCCAGCCACATCGTGGAACGGTTGGTCATGGACCAGTTCTTGAGGAAACTTCCCTCTGCCTTACGCCGTTGGGTCAGTCGGAGTGACCCCCACAATGCGGATGAGCTTGTGGCCCTCGTAGAAAGGTACAATGCAGCAGAAGAGCACCCGCAACCCACAGTCGTGGAGCAACCCCACTACCCGAGGTTCCAGGACTCTTCCAGAGACGGTAAAAGGGTACCGGGGTTAAGGGGCGCTGAAGAGCGGCGACCACCTTCACGCAGCACCAGCAACAGTGGTTCGCACACTAAGGGCAATAGCCAACATGGGGAGCCGGGAAAAGGCACTAAGTGGGACACAGACTATGTACCTAAATGTGTAAATTGTCATGAGAGGGGCCACACAGCAAAAATCTGCCCACTAAATGATGAGCCCATGCAATGCAACAGCGTGGAACCTTATTCGCTGTTGTCCCAATGTATGGGCCCTAGCCCAGAGGACCCCTTGAATAACCATCTGTGGGCATTTGTAAAGGTTAATGGTAAGAGGGTTCGGGCACTTCTTGACTCTGGGAGCATGGTCACACTAGTGTCCGAATACCTCTTGCCCATTAAGAAGAAACAGGGAAACAGTTCACAAAGAGTGGCAATTTGTTGTATACATGGGGATAATCATGAATATTCCACTGTTGATGTTTTTTTTGAAACAGAGTTTGGTTCTTTAGATTTCAAGGTGGGTATTGTACCCAAACTGGCACATGATGTGTTAATAGGGACCGACTTTCCCCATTTTCTAAAAATGTGGTCCCCCGCTCAGAATAGCGCCCAGAGTTCAATAGCGGACCATAACGAAGTATTAGAAGAAACAAATCCTTTCCCTTTTTCAGAAATGGAGGTTGACGAGGGCCCAAATAAGAAGGGGGAAAAGGAGGAGTGCTGTAAAATTCCCTTCCCCATCACTACTTTGGTAGGGAATACCCCAAATCAAGATGTTGAGCAGACACTTACCACCCCAGAACCGGATAAGACCCTCGCTGACCTAGAGGTCAGTCCTGGGAGTTTTAAGAAGGCCCAGTGGGAAGACCCCACATTAGCGGTAGCAAGGGGAAATATACGGGACCAGAATAGTACTCCTGGCCAACCAGATAGGTCACTTGCTTACCCCTACTTCGAGGTAGAGAACGACCTAGTATATCGGGTTGATAAAAGGAAATCAGTTACAACTAAACAATTGTTGGTACCACGGACATTCCGTAACGTAGTATTACACCTCGCACATAGTCATCCATTGGGGGGACACCTAGGGGTGGAAAAGACAAAAGAAAAGGTTCTCCGAAGCTTCTATTGGCCTGGGGTTCTGGCAGAAATTACGAATTATTGTTCCTCATGCCCAGAATGTCAGATCACCGCCCCGTTCAAGGCGTACCGCAGCCCATTGGTACCCCTTCCCATAATAGAGGTACCATTTGACCGGATTGCTATGGATCTAGTAGGACCCCTAATAAGTCTGCTAGGGGACATCAGCATATATTGGTAATATTAGATTATGCCACCCGATATCCGGAGGCAGTTCCCCTACGTAGCACCTCAGCTAAAAACATAGCAAAAGAGTTAGTAGTTCTGTTTTCCCGGGTCGGGATTCCTAAAGAGATTCTATCTGACCAGGGAACACCATTTATGTCCCAAGTAACAAAAGAGCTATGTAAACTCCTAAAAATCAAGCATCTCAGAACCTCAGTCTATCATCCACAAACAGATGGTTTAGTGGAAAGGTTCAATAAAACCTTAAAGAGCATGTTACGGCGGGCGGTTGATAAAGATGGGAAAAACTGGGATTGTTTGTTACCGTACCTGTTATTTGCCATTAGGGAAGTTCCCCAATCATCCACAGGCTTCTCCCCGTTTGAACTATTGTATGGCCGACACCCAAGGGGCTTACTGGATATAGCCAAAGAGACTTGGGAACACGAGGTTACCCCTTACAGAAGTGTAATAGAGCATGTTGCCCAGATGCAGGACCGCATTGCTGCAGTCCTACCCATAGTGAGGGAACACATGGAGAAAGCTCAAGAAGCACAGAGGAATACGTATAATAAGGGTGCTAGGGTCAGAATTTTTTTTCCAGGTGATAGGGTACTAGTTCTGGTTCCCACCGTGGAGAGTAAATTCCTTGCTAAATGGCATGGGCCATATGAGGTCTTGGAAAGAGTGGGAGAAGTAAATTATAAGGTAAGACAGCCAGGTAGGAGGAAACCTGAGCAAATTTACCATATAAACCTACTCAAGCCCTGGAAAGATAGAGAAGTCTTGTTAACCCTAGTACCCCCAGGTCCGTCAGAGAATCAAGAAACTGACCCAGAGGTTAGCATAGCTGAAACCCTGTCTGTTCATCAGAAACGAGAGGTTCAGAATTTAGTGAGAAGAAACAAAGAAATCTTCTCTATACGGCCAGGTAGAACTAGCGTAATTGAACATGACCTAGTCTCTGAACCAGGGGTCCGAGTTAACCTTAAACCGTACCGAATCCCAGAGGCCAAAAGAAAGGCTATAAGTTTAGAGGTTAAAAAAATGCTAAAACTAGGTGTAATTGAGGAATCCCAAAGTGGGTGGAACAGCCCTATAGTCTTAGTCCCAAAGCCAGATGGTACAACAAGGTTTTGTAATGACTACCGGAAACTAAACGCGGTGTCAAAATTTGATACTTATCCTATGCCCAGGGTAGATGAACTTGTAGAGAGACTGGGCAAAGCCCGATATCTCACAACCCTAGACCTAACAAAAGGGTACTGGCAGGTTCCCCTCACAGAAAGGGCAAAAGAAAAGACAGCCTTCTCAACCCCAGACGGCCTCTTTCAGTATAAGGTGTTGCCTTTTGGCTTACATGGAGCTCCCGCCACATTCCAAAGAATGATGGATAAAATTTTAAAACCACATGCTCGGTATGCTGCCACCTACCTGGATGATGTGGTAATCCATAGTGAAGATTGGCAATCCCACCTTCCAAAGGTCCAAGCTGTGCTTGACGCAGTCCGGTCTGCTGGACTAACTGCTAACCCCGCTAAATGCACTATTGGTCTGGAGGAGGCCAAGTATCTGGGATATTCTATTGGCAGAGGTTTACTCAAACCCCAAACACTCAAAGTGGAGGCGATACAAAATTGGCCAAGACCAGTTACAAAAAAACAAGTAAGGACTTTTTTGGGGTTAATTGGGTACTATAGAAGGTTTATTCCCAATTTTGCAACTAAGGCAACCCCACTAACTGACCTCACAAAAGCAAGAGGACCGCTAATGGTAAAGTGGTCCCCCGAAACCGAACAGGCCTTTAGAAGCCTGAAAGAAGCTCTCTGTGCCCAACCAGTGTTGGTCACACCTGACTTCTCCAAAGAGTTCGTAGTCCAAACCGACGCATCTGAGGTTGGGCTGGGGGCGGTACTCTCCCAGGAGTCTCAAGGTGAGGAGCACCCCATCCTTTATTTAAGTAGGAAACTAAATCCCCAGGAGAAAAATTACTCCATAGTAGAGAAAGAGTGTCTCGCAATAAAGTGGGCTGTAGAGACGCTCAAATACTACCTGTTGGGGAGAAAATTCCGGTTGGTCACAGATCATGCACCCCTTACCTGGATGTGTCAAAACAGGGAAAAGAATGCTAGAGTGACCAGGTGGTTCCTAAGCCTACAACCCTTTAAATTTTCTGTGGAACACAGGTCAGGGCACAAACATGGCAATGCTGACGGGTTGTCAAGGATGCACTCCCTAATATCCATGGTCGCTCATCCCTCGAGGTCTGAGCTGGGGGGGAGGATATGTGACAGAAACCAGGGGATGGTAATAAATTCCGTATATAGGGCTCCCAGGATACTAGACAGTTTCTATCCTGTTTGGCCTGGGAGTGCAGCCTTATAATACATACACTCCATCCCACAGTTTGGCAAGCGCTAGAACTGAGGGATGAGAGATCCAGACCAGAGTTTCTCTGCTGCCTGATTTCTGTCACCTGTCATGCTAATTAGGAATCAGGTATGAAAGACTGATTTCCTGTTTGCTCTGGTCTCCCCACAAGAGCTAGGAGGCTGGAAGGCTGCTGAACTACAGAGGGGAGAAGCCTCTTCCCCAAACAGGTTCAATCTTTCTGTTCATTTGTGTAAGACTGCAAAAGTACCGTGTTTTGATGTTGGAAGTGGAAAAGCCACGTCCAACCCTGAGTCAGGGATATCTAAGTTAAGTTATCGCTCAGGTGAGCAGCTTTTGTTTTGATCTGTTTTCTGTTGTATGCACTGTGGCAGTCTCAGTGCCTGGGACTGAATAAACCAGGCATAGCCTGTTTAAAGGAACAGTACGTGACGCCTCATCATTTAACCTACCCTAAAAGACCGTGTTCTAAACAGTCCCGGACAAACGACAGAGTCCCGGAGTAAGCCGTTTGTCACAATATATATATATATATATCAAAACAAAACAGAAATAATAAAGGAGCGCCTAATGCAACAACCTGCCTATCTGTGAATAAGTAGCCAACTGCGTTGATACAACCTATGGGGTGGCTAAAGTGGAATATTATAATTAAAAAACCCTATGTGATTCTAAGATAAAATGTGTAATAACTTTAATACAAAGTGTACATGACAAAATTGTTAAAAAATGCTTCTGGAAAAAATAAAAATATATGTTGTAATACAAAAAATATCTAGAAAAATGAAAAATATAAAAAATATGAAAAAATGAAAATAAAAACTTTTTCCAAAAAACTATTAAAAACTTTTGAAAAACCTTAAAAGTCACAGAGTCCTGTTCCAAGTGAATGCATCCAGGTATAGGCAGCCCGTTTATAAGGGATCACAACTCCCTAGGAATACCTATGAAAGAAAAAAGAAAAGAAAACAGGCGCACACCTAGTGCATTAAAGTTTAACAATAATTTTATGGAACATTTAAAATCAGACAAATGCCCACTCACAAGTATAGCGTTATTAGAAAGCAGTTATGAGATTGGCCCTCATAAGCCAGTGGTGCCGTTCGAGCCTGTAATGGTGTCCTCTCGTGCGCGGTCTCCTTCTACCGGAAGTGACGCTCACCCGGTCTGGTGTCCCGCACAAAACAGAAGTCCCTCCAGGAAACCGAGGCCTCTCCTGACTGCCTCTAGCTGCTGCACCACCAATCAAGCCAACCGATGTGTCCAATGATCTGCTTTGCTGAGCCTCCCACAAGCTGTGTTCCTCTCGGTCTGCTCTCAGTGGGACAAATGTCTGCTCTGCTCTAGCCACGCCCTACGCGTTTCGTCATCGATGATGACTTCTTCAGGGGATCCCCAGCACACAGCACTTCCACTGCAGCAAGGGATTCTGGGAAATGACATGCAAATGAGCACACAGTGCCACTTTTTGCTTCAAAAACCATTTTTAACATGGTTATATATATATATATATATATATATATATATATATATATATATACAGTATATATATATATATATTAAACAGGAAAGAGAGAATCCCTGAGGAGCACTCGGGTTACCAAAATATGAAAACCATTTTATTGAACATGCATACCTGTATAATAAAAACAGGGGAGAAAGTTTAAAAAGCAAGGACACCCTGATTGAATCCTCAAAAGACCTAGTATGGGAGTTCTTTGCTAGACACCCTGTTTCTCTTCCCACAAAGAGATGCATGTATTTATACACTCTTTTCCCATGCGTTTCAGGATTTACTATGACCTATTGACGGAACTTGCTATGCAGTGACCATTGTAGGTCTCAAACTTGTTATTTTTCTTGACTGTGTGCGGAACCTCAACTGTCTCAATATACCAGATACCTAGTGAATGTCAGACAATATGGAGCACCGTTATTAACTTATTCCTGGACTTAGGTTACTGAGGATTTATCATTCAGATTTTTTTTCTTTTGGCATTATTATCTGTATGTGTTGTGGGACCTATTCTTATCCACACAAGAGATGGGTTTAATCTCCCACCCCCTGCAGGCTTCACTTGTGACACAGTCTCTGTTGTTATGTACACTATACTGATATTACTCAAGGTGTAAATATTAGCCTGACATCATTGTGTGCCCATTTACTATCTTTATGTAACCCATGTTCCCCCACCCTAAGGGAGATGTACTGTGGTTACCTGGTATTGGTGCTACATGTAAGGCTCTGAGCATCCGCCGGTGGTAGTGGGGATAAGCAAGACAGGCTTTTGGTGCTTGGTACTGTACCTTATCTTCTGGGTGCAGCACCTCCAATCCATCAGGCCCTATCATGGATAGTTGTAGTCCCTTGTTAGAAACACTCTCCCTCCCTCCCTGAAGAACTACAGTCTCAGACAGGAGTATAAAACAGAACTGGGGTCTTTATTTCTTCACATCAGTATACAGCAACACAATCCATTACTACATACATCTTCCTCAGCAAGAGAGACTCACTCCCACTGGACCCTACATAACCCAGCAGAAGATCACCTCACAGCTTGCTGCTCTCTTTGTCCCTGGACTCAACCCCCCGGGATTGATGCCCCAAAGGTCTATCCATGACTCCCACAATCCCTGATGGAATGTGGGTAGTTGATTCCTAAATCAATTTACACCCTAAATTTGGAACTGCAGCTCCTTTTGTACTCAGGGGAGGGTCCTAGGTCTGAGCCCCTGATAGGGCAGTACCCAGGCCTTAGGCCCACATCCCCTGTCACTCAAGAGAGGAGTTTACTGCAGCAGCAAGGAGCATGGATTTAACCCTAACACTGCCTGTGCTAATACCAGGGCCTACGTGTTAGCTCAAGGAATTAGTAGCCCAGGGGGTACCTGGCTACACTTATCTCACAGACAATCTTTACCTCACACTGATATATAGCGTCATCGTTTTGTTGAGATTTATACTTCACTAAGGAGTGACAGACTTGACACCCCTAATTTAGACCTTTACCATATGAGCTTTAAAGCATCATGCCCTTGGTTTGTTTGGGTACACAATAATTGTAGTGCACCCCCATCGTTGTATTGCCCTGTCTACTATATATATATATAGACAAGCTTCCTGCAGCAGCGGAATATGTCTCTATTATATGCACATACACACATGCCACTTACCCAGGGCAGTATTATTGATCATCCCTCGCCTATAGGGAGGACTCTTTACCTGCATGATTCCATCTGACAAGTGGAGTTTAAGCTACTTGGCCTCTCCAGCACCCCGTCATACGTAGGTCTTTTGAGGATTCAATCAGGGTGTCCTTGCTTTTTAAACTTTCTCCCCTGTTTTTATTATATGCATGTTCAATAAAATGTTTTTCATATTTTGGTAACCAGAGTGCTCCTCAGGGATTCTTTTCTTTCCTTTTTTGTTTATCATATACTCTATTTCCCTGGAGCACCGCCGGCAATTATTATTAGGCTTTTACATGCTGGTTTTCTTTTGGTACTTATGGACACTTGTATTTAAACAAAGAAAATGTGCAGGGCAATTCAGGGTTCAGTGTGTATTTATTTAATAAGGTATAATATTATTCTTAAAGTATGGTTCACTTAGCCTTCCAAAAATATTCTATGGTATGTTGGGCATAAATCGGTGCCACAAAATACAGTCCAGACTAACTCTTTAGATGATTGTTTTCAGGATCTTGTCTATCACCAGAATTCTACTCGGAGGAGTCTCAAGAATGAAGAATGTAGAACTATGTTATTTGTATCCTTGTGGAATACTTTTCATGAATGGCTTTCATGGTATAAGATTACACAGTAAATGGTGCAGAATGCTTGAGAACCTTGTGATTATCTGCTGACTAAACTAAGAAAAGACACAAGTCACAGCTTGAAGGCATATTTGTGAAGGGCTGCCAGAACACAATAGTTTTTGTTGTATGACTGCAGCTGTAATAAACAGTTTTGTTGCTTACACAAACAAGAAGCGGCATGGTTATATAAGCCAGAGATAATTGTTTTGTATCCTAAAAACCTTACGATTTGGAATGTAGTAAATTCTTACCTTGGTCAAGGAAATCATGAAACTCGAGCACCCAATTTTGAAGGCCAGAGGTTGTGCTGTGGGTTGCCAGGTGTCCAGTAATTAACTGGACTGTCCTGTATTTGGACACTTTGTCCAGTAAAAAATTAGAGGTAATACTGGACATGTGTGTCCCCGTTATTACCTCTCTGGACATAGTGACCTGACCGGCTTGGGGGGCCACAGGATATCCCCCGAGCAGGGAGAGAGCAGGGCTGTTGCTTGGGATCTGGGCAGCATCCTCCATCTTAATTGGCTGCTGCTGGATAATACAGCCAATCAGGAGGAGGTGGCAGGATCCTGGGGTAGGGCCAAGGAGAGGAGGAAACAGCATGGAGCGGTGAGATGTGTTTGTGTGTGTCTTGAGCGCATTGCACCTTTCACCATTGTGTCCAGTATTTTTGGAGAAGCCACTTGACAACTGTAGTTGTGACTCTTCCTCAGTAACCATGGTAAATATCTGGATTTGGATGGCTTGTATTGAAAAGCCCAAAAGCAGTACTAGTTCTTGTTACTGTACATATCTCAAGTGGCTACGTAGGTTACACTGCTTCTTTACAATGGTCATACAGTACCTCTTCTAATTATAGAAAACAAGCCAACTGACACCTCCCCTAGAGGACAAGCCCCCAGAAGACTCACTGCACGTTCATCGGATTAGAGATGTGCTAATGTCGTCAAATATGCTTCGAAAAATGTTTCACGATTGTCTCTTAAATGTCGTATTTTCACCACATTTTTGCAAAAGGTTGCCATGCTCAAAATGTCACCAACGTTGTCAGAATTTCCCCAGAAAAGATTGCCAACAAACCATACTGTGACGGGTAAAATAGTTATAAGCAATAGTCTGATTTTAGATCACAGGTCTATACATTTTTAACTATATGACAGTTCCTAGTGCTACACACTCCTCTATATACAGATAATATTACATAATGGCAATTTGGCTGAAGGAGCTGTAGTTTAATGATAAAGTCACTCCCTTTGACGCAGGTGAACCCAATTCAAACCCCAGTTTCAGTTCTCCCTGAACCTTGGGCAAGTCACTTTCTCTCCCTGTGTTTCAAGCAGGACAAATTACTGTAGATTGGAATCTACCCAGGGTTGGGACAGAGGTGATTACCATTAATTATAGTATCTACCAGAGTTGATAACACCTATTCCATTTATGGGGTCCATTATTGGCAAGTATGTTTGATGTATAATTAAATGAATAAATACCATCTAGAATGATTGATTCTGGAATATTCAATATAGGATAGAGCATTGAAGTGTTCATATTCTTGGTTTACGTGTGGCTATCAAGGATGTCAGAAAGGATGTTAACATTGTGGATAGGCGATTTTTTGGCCCTCAAAACACAGTGAGTGTTTTCTGTTCATCAAGTACTCAGAGATATAATTAATAGTCAAATACTACATCCAGACAACAGGGTCTCAAACGCAAAGCGTTTTGAAACACTGTATCAAAGAAAGAGTATTCAGAAGCACATTGTCAGGGATGGACAGAGGGTAGATTAAAACTCACAGACACCAGCAGAAATATACTGAGCAGTAAGGCCAAAAAAAAGGGGGGGGGTGAGGCCACTTTGTTTTTGTTTTTTTGTTTTTTGTTTTATTACTTAAATTTTTTATTGAGCATTTTTCCATACAAAATAAGAATAAACAAAACATATAACAGATAAAAAGGGGGGGGTGGGGAGGGGAAGCATTTGCAAAAATATAGCATTGTACACAACAATTTAGTTACCACATGTATCACTCTGTTTGTTTGTTTTTTTTATAGCACAAACAACACCATTTGATTTTAATGCCTGGAGCAAGCAGAGCTTGTACTGGGATTTAAACTGGGTTCACCTACAGTACTCTAATGGCAGTGTTTCTTACCACGGAGCTAGACATTCATCCAGTAACAGATGGGAGCAGCATCTATGATCAGCCACTACAACTGAGATTCGAAGCACATTTTATTCTTCTGAGATGTGTTATTTACAAAGCCGTGGTGACTGGTAAATTTCCTTTGTTGGTCAATGTGAGGCACAGAGAAAATGATCATTACAAGACTTCTGTAAAATCCTGTACAAAAAGAATGTTTTATTAATGCTTCCCCCAAAGTTTAACATCCAGCCTCTGAAATTTGCACAGGCAGCATGTGTGTAAGTTAGGGGAATCTGTGAGCGCATTTTCTTAAAATGCTGAAGTCGCTTGTTTCACCTCAATCACCAGTTTATTTTAAGCCGTTGTCTGACGTGAAGCTCATTTAGCTGACATTCTGGCAGCTGTGGAGATGGGGAATTCTCTGTGCAACTTGACGTCTAGGCTAATGCAAGATGTACTGAAAAAGAGGAAGTTATAAAATAGTTGCATGAATACATATCATATATATCGTGAAAATGTTTTACACTACTCTCTACTATTGGTCTTCTTTCTATTATCATTGCATTGGGAGATCGTTCCTATGGTTCCTTTTGCTTGAATCATTCTCAATTGAAGACATCTTAGAGGGAACATACCAGAAGCTTACCTTCTGTCATTGATTGTTTCCCCTTTGAACATTCTTTCATCTTCCAGTGTATACCTTCTTCCGGTGTGCCTTTAAGCCTTGAAGGCCGAGTCCATAGACGGACAGGCCGCGCTGAGCCGTGCGGACGCTCCGCGCTGAGCCCCTGCATCCTCAATGAGGATGCCTTGAGGGGGCTCACGCGAGCGTCCGCAGGCATGCTGACGAGATGGAGTTTTCAGCCGAGCGCCAAGCTGTTTTTCAGCGCGCTGTCGGCTGAAAACATCCAATCAGCGCGAAGCTGCATCAACGTCAAGGCGCCGTGACGTCGGTGCCGTGACGTTGACGTCAGTGCGTCGCGGGCGATTGGCCCAGCGATGTCACTGCCCCGCCTCTCACCACCTCCTCCCGCATCCCTATCGCGCCCGCTGGCTCGCCTGTATGTGCATGGAATCGCACAGCTTCAGCAGGCGAGCCTCAGCGTCAGCGCTGTTCAGCACGGCTCCCCCCTCTATGGCCCGGGCCTTAGGGAGCATGTGAGTTTAATTATTGAAACTTTCTCCATATCCCATTATGGAACTATTACATGACATATCTCTCATTTTATTTCTTTTATACCTTGATTGGATTCCTGTGCTCCCCATATTGAAAGAAGAACTTTGGGATGGTTCATTTGGTTTTGAGTAGGAATTTCCTTTTTATTTAATTATCTTTCATTAATATTGCATTATATCACATTTGGTTGATTTGTTTGTTTTAATACACACATTTATCCCTTCTATGTGTTCTGCACAATTGCACAAGGTGGTTGACGAGCACCCTATATATCTGGGCTAATGAAAAACACACAAAAGGGTGACCAGATGGTCACCCAAGCCACCTAATAATTGCACTCATGATGTGAAAGTAGTGAACAAGGTATACTACAAGTAGTAGTTTAATAATCTACTACCAAAAAATGGGAACAGACCACCAAAGGTACCGCAACACCATTGAACACAAGACGCAAAATAATAAACTTTAATAAACTGTTAAACACGACGAAAATACGTGACAAAATATATACAGTGTAGTTAAAACACTCCACGGACGAGACAGAGCAGCTAGTGAATAAATGATGTTCAATGGTGTTGCGGTACCTTTGGTGGTCTGTTCCCATTTTTTGGTAGTAGATTATTAAAATACTACTTGTAGTATACCTTGTTCACTACTTTCACATCATGAGTGCAATTATTAGGTGGCTTGGGTGACCATCTGGTCACCCTTTTGTGTGTTTTTCTGTATCCATTTCCCCTATACACAGATATTTCATAGTCTGTTTGGAGAGCATAGTGTCTCTGTGTGTATGTATATCTGGGCTAATGTAAGATTTACTAAAAAGAGGAAATATAAAGCTACATGATAAAATAGCCACATGAATACATGGCATATGTGGGCCTGCGTCCACCTCCCCTAGATATGAATGAGACTAGTCAGCCAGCAATGAGACTGGCAGAGGTCAGACAAAAGAAGGTGACACATGTCTATTGGAGAAAACAGCACTTATAAATATAAACAAAATAAAATAAATTGCAATCATCTGGTCACACTGTGTGACATCACCGTGTAGCGCCGATGCAGCACTGACAATCAGAACTCTGTTTTTTCTGATCTACACCTCCAAGACAAGCATATTTTATGCTGGGAGGGTGTGAGCGGGACTTTCCCCCTCCATATCCACTGTGGATCTGGCTGCTGGAGTAAAGATAGAGCAGTCGCTCAGGTGGACTCCCCTGCTAACACACTGTTCAAGATTGGAGATTTTTCTCATCTACTGTAGATTTCAAATATCCAGCATTATATGCTGTAACTGTGCATTGTCAGCTGATATCTCATGAGTGGGAAGTTGTCACCTTCACACACTGTAGTAATTGTATTAAATTTGTTGCACTCTGGAGTGTGGGCTTCTGTTTTGTTTTTTAGATTTGTATAAATATATATGAATATACTGTATGAGAGTGAGAGCGTTAACTCAGTTAGTGACCCTCTGATTGGAGGACCACAGGCAAACACAATGATAACTACAACACACATCACTGCGAAATGCTCAAAGAACTAGATTGGTCATCACTAGAGTCTAGGCGCAAAGTTCACCTTTCCTGTCTCACCCTCAAATACTTTCTGGGCAAGCTACCCAGCTACCTGAACAAGCTCCTCACCCCTACCACATGCAGTACCTATCACCTGAGATCAGACTCCAAAAGACTATTCATGGTCCCAAGACTCAACAAAGTATCCGGACGTTCCTCCTTCTCCTTCCGTGCACCCCAAAACTGGAACAACCTACCAGAGACTCTCATATCCACCACCAGCTTAAGTTCTTTCAAATCTAAGGCTGTCTCACACTTTAATCTGGTCTGTAACTGTTCCATACGCTCATAATATATATTTTCTTTAACTGTGCATGCAATGTCTTGTATATAATGTATACCTTGTTCATTTATGTAACTGTATTTGTAACCATGTATTATTTTGTTTTACTCTGTGCCCAGGACATACTTGAAAACGAGAGGTAACTCTCAATGTATTACTTCCTGGTAAAATATTTTTATAAATAAATTTTTATAAATAAATAAATAAATAACAATCTCTGCTGCGCCCCCCTGCCTGCTTCCCTCTCTGCTCGGCCCCCCTCCCTTACCTTCTCTCTAGCGTTAAATTATGCTGTGGCGTCATGTGACCCCGCTGTGTCATTTGACGTCGCGTTGCCATGCCTGAAGACAAGGTAAGTGAAGTTGCAGATGTGTCACTCGTTCCCCCGGCATTAATTTAAATGCCTTGGGGGAAGATCGCAGGGCCTCTGCAACTGCCGTGCCCCCCCCCCCGCCCTCTGAAAATTCTTGCACCCCCCCTGGTTTGCACACCCCTGCACTACACCACCACACTCACCAATTATACACCACCACGCTCACCGCTTGGTTAGTTCTTAATTCCAATGCATTTCACCGGTAGCTTCTTCCTCTACTATTAACCATATAAATGTCAGGATAAATAAATCCATTTACAAAATACATACATAGGTACAGTCTGATCTATGTACAAAACCAATATCTGTCACGGGGGATACCAGGAGCGGGTAGGACTTCAGTGGCCGGAACAGCGGGGAGCAGGCAAGACTCATGAGGGTTGCAGGCAGATAGCGTGTTGGGGGTCACAGGCAGAAGTCGGAGGCAGGCGGTGTGGTCGGGGTCACAGGCAGAGGTCGGAGGCATGCAGCATAGTCGGGGTCACAAGCAGAATAGGCAGGAATAGAAGGCAGGAATAGGGCAGGGAAGCAGGTACAGGACTGGAATTCAGGAACAGGACTGGGACTTGCTAGAAGGAAACAGACTGGGGCAAGAAAGAACAATAGCATGGGCCTTTAATATGTACAGGACTAAACAGGAAAAGAAACAGAAGCAAATCGGTGCATGGCAGAAGGAGTCTGGAAACAAGGCAAAGAGGAACAGGAAACTATAAGGCAGGCAGACAGAAGATAGGAGCAACTAAGAGTAGACAGACAGAGGAAAACCAAGAGCAGACAGAAACAGCAGCACACCCAGTGGTCAGACAAAGAAACTGGAGAGAGGGAGAACTAGGAAACAATGTCAGGGCTATTCCTGACAATATGTTTTTAAATAATTATAATTATAAGATTAGTATAAGATTATAATAACACTAATAAGTTGTAATGAAAGCAATACATATATAAGAAGTGGAAGTGGATGGGAATACATAATACTGTAAAATATGTTTGTCAATTGAGGAGGGAACCATATTGTATATGCTGATAAATAGTATCTATAACCTTCCCTGCCTGGCTCCTAGGAAGTTTACATCAGTGTCGGTGTTAGGGCTGCTCAGGATGCATTACCTTGTTCAGGGTGCAGGCCTCATGCAGGCTGGGTGTTGGTACACACTGATGGGCGCCAGGAACTTTATTAATTAAAACAGCAGTTTTATTGTCTTTTAGGCACAGTCTCAAATTTAATATACAGAGGTCATCTTGCACTTCCAATAAAGTGCCTTTGGCTTATGCTGTTTGCATGGCTTCCCTAGCTGCCCCCGTCTCAGTCCACCAGGACGGTGCTGCAGTTTTACACTAACATAACGGCCTATAGAATCCTTCTGTTCTATAATGCTGGTAGTGCTCCGTATCCATGGGGCCCCTGGTGGACCTAGTACTACTTACTTGCTGATCAGCCTCCTTATTTTAGGTTGTACTGCCACCTTGTGACCTTCTAGGTGAGAGCTAGTGAGGGACCCGCTGGTGGGGTGGGTCCAGCATAGCGTGGCATGATGTCACTGTCTCCTGGCAGAAGGGGTGGTGCTTAGCTTCTGCTGAATCACCCCAGCACCATGGGATAGGGAAGGGGCTTTACTCTCTGTGAGCCCACACAGTTAACCCCTTAAGACCCTAGTAATCCTAGGGGGGGGGGTTACATATGTAAATTATTTAAGAACTACTGTGTATACAGTACATTCTATTCAAAAATATATCTAAATGAAAAACATAAAATATATTTAAAATATGTATTATTCACAAAAAACTTTATACGTATAAAATTTTCATATATTAAAAGCTATCATATATTCATATAGTAATCTCAACCCGTAGTTCCGGTAGAACCTTTTTTTCCCTTCAGGCTCAGAGGAAATATCCTCCCTGCGTTTCCTCCTAGTTCCTCCCTCGTAGGCTCACTTCCTCCTCTCGATTCCCAGCTCGTCACACTCAGATCCACGCTCCCCCTACGTTCCTCTCATCTATTCGGGCTAATACGGTATATGTTTTGCCATATTGCAAAACTAAAACCAACAGACTTTAAGTAAAATCAGAACAAAAAATCAAAACAAAAATAAGAGGCCAAATCAAAACATTTGGTCAAGGGAATATCTCTGCGGCAGCGGTGAATGACCAACAATTAACATTTCTACAATACAACCCTGCATATTTAGCAGTTTTGTTAACTGTTTTATGTCCAACATGAATACAACTAAAGATACAGTAGGTGTTGCTGTGCTGGAACTTTGAAAGCAGATGCATTTACTGTATATCCAAGCTCCTGGAAAATCAACCCTTTCACATACAGCTAAATAGAAGGGAAATTGTTTTCATCCTGTGTCAGCTTGAATGAAGAACACTGGGTAAGCTGCAAAGGAACAAAAACAATCTTGTATTCAATAAAACAAAGGATGAACTCCTGCAGACCCCAGCTCCTCTGCTGTAGTACTTTAACTGCATCGTATTCCAAGGCTATTTCTGAAAGCATACAAAAAAAAAACACAAACCCAATGACTAATTATGGGGATGTTGAACACAGCATAGGGCGAAGCATTAGAAATGCTGCAGAAATGTTGTAAGTTGTAAGAGTTTGATGAACAGACCACACTTTTGTAACTCTAAATTAATGACAGGTTATAAGAAGCATTATTGTTGCACCATGAGTGCGTGCTAAGAAGGGACTTATGTGACCTCGGTCAACATCTTTTTGCATTCTATGTTAATTTTTCCTATGCACCTGGTGCTTACTTTAGATTATTTGTGTGGTATTGAGCATTATCATCGCCTTTATTTGTTAGGTTATAAGAAGCATAATAAATAACCACATAATTTGTGCAAGGTCTTCTTAAAAATATCATTTTAAATTATAAAACCTTTTTAACACCCTTTTGGTGTAAAGGCAGCAGAATCTGAGCGACTAATGCATGTATTATATTAGCAATACAAATGATGTTATTTTCATGAATATCTGAAATTACAGTGATCAACAGGACAGTGCACAGCCAAGAATGAAGCTTAAGGCCTCGGGCATGGTCAGCGCTTTTGCGCTGACCCGTGCTGAGGCACGCTGCTGCTCGGAACTGAGCCCCTGCAGCCGCAATGAGAGCGGCTTTAGCAGGGGCTCGCGCACGCTTGCGGAAGCGTGTGTCTCACGAGTCTTGAAAATTTGGCGCTCGCCGGAGCGCAGGGCCGGTCACGTGAGAGGTGCGCCCAATGAGGGTGAACCAGCTCCGTGACGTCACAGGCCCGCCCCCGGCCCGCCCCCTGACGGCGCGCTGTCTAATGCCTCGGACACGCTTATCGCTGGCGTGCTGAGGCGCGCTGAGGCTCAGGGAAAGCGGGTGCTTTCCCTGGCCTTGCGGTTGCTTACCGCAAGCGCTCTCAGCAGCCGTCAGGGGGCGGTCCGGGGGTTGGTGCGTCACTGGCCGGGGCGGGCCAGTGACGTCACGGAGCTGGTTCGCCCTCATTGGGCGAACCGCTCACGTGACCGGCCTGTCGCGCCGGCAAGCGGGGAATTTAAAATTCCCCTAAGACCTACTAAAGCCGCTCTAATTGCGGCTGTAGGGGCTCAGTGCTGAGCGGGAGCGTGCGTCAGTACGCTTCCGCCAGCAAGCGCCAAACATGGCCAAGGCCTTAGGCCAGGGAAAGCACCCGCTTTCCCTGAGCCTCAGCGTGCCTCAGCACTGTAGAGGCACTATGTCCCAGGCCTAAGACAGTACAGATAGGTCACTCCTAAACAATGTTCATTCATGTCCAATGTGTGGCCTGGAGTTACCTTTTGAAGAGACAGTCTCATATAGTTAATATACATCTTTTTAAAATAACTTACCCTTGTAATCAGCTTCTTTAAACAAATGGAATTACCCTCATAATAAAAATGAGACTCTGAAAAGTAACCACGTTTTCAGTTGTTCCTTTTTGCTCTGCCTGCATTTGTCGGGCACCTTGTCGGTGGGTGGACAAGGCATATCCTACTCAACAGGAAGTGACAATACCCTAAAGGGAACTAGGAAAATAATGCAGATTTCAGGCTGAGAACAACACATATTGAAAATAGTCTAAACGTATCTTATTTAGTGTTTATCACATAGGGTTGGTTGTCTCATCAAAGGAAACAATGTGATTTGTTCAGATTGGAGTGCATGCGGGAGACACCGTACTGGGTGCCATGGTCAAGATTCCTCCTCTGTTGCAAACTTGTCAGCCTACACAGAATTCTGTATCTCATATGTTTCCAGAGTTTTATTACATTTACATGATTTCATTAGTTATGATTTTTTGTCAAATTTATAGGGAAAAAAAGCAATTTTACTGATTTTATGAAATTGGACATTTGCAAGCGAGTAAACCCAGGTATGTGGTTCTGAAAGTCAGCATCATGAGTAATTTGATTTATTTACCTTTTATACATTACTTTCTAAACTTATTCAGCAATAAGCAAAAGAAAAGACACTTTCAAAAGAGAAAATCTCAGGTCAGCTAGAAACAAAAATGGGGTAAAATAGATACTAATCATCAGGGATGCTAACGGGTTGGGTCAAGTGTCCCGGGTCAGGCGGTGGAGGGGCCTGGCCGGCTAATGCTGGAAATGGGACCCGTCCAACCATAAGTAGGGCACGTCCAACCAAAAGTTGAACACATCCAACCAGAAGTCGGGCACATCCAACCAGAAGTCGGGCACATCCAACCAGAAATCGGGCACATCCAACCAGAAGTCGGGTGCAACTTCTGTGATTGGTCGTCTGGGCCCCTTCCTAAGCCGACCCACACTGAATGGTGCGTTTCATGAGTGAGTCCTCCCCTTATGCTTGATAGGATGCATAACCCAACACAACCCAACCTGCTATTCAATATGCACTACAGGGAGCAGACACCTCTCATTGGTTTGCTATGTCTAATGGAGTGAAACATATATCTCTCTCATTCAGCAATCTATTTCACTCCACTGTTCAGCTATTTCACTTCACAGTGAGAAGAAGAAATTAACTACCCAAATGAAATTGAATTTGCAATCTTACAACAGAATGGGGTGAAATGACTGGATCAAAAGGAAATGGTTACACGGTGAAACTAATGAGCGATACTCGAGTGGGAGTCACAGGATAATTAACTGCTGCATTGTACCATAATAACAGAGCAGAACTGGGTTTACTGTGGGACTCAATTATTACTCACAGAAGATGCTAATTTTGGTTTAGCGAATCCCAGAGTTGCTTGTGACAAGTCTGCATTCCCATTGTATGATCATAAAAAGGCCAACTTCTTCTTTTCACTTAATAAAACACTGCATTAGACGTAAAAGCTGTGTGGAAATGGATTCATATAAACAAACGAGGAAAGAATCCCTATAGAAAGCCCTCTACCTCTACTAATTTTTACTTACATTTATTCATTATAAAGAACACGAGAGAATTCAAATTGCATTAAAACCTATTGGACGCCAATTGCTATATTCTTTCCCACTTTGGTTGCATGGAAACCTTTATGGTATAAAGGATTCCTAATAGTTGCAGCCGTAAAGGTACTATAAATTAGTTCTTTGCAGCAAGCTATTTAGTCTGTACAGCATGTATCATATGCCCAATTAGTGTAGTGTTATTTGCATGTGCAAGCATCCATCAGATGATGTGTTAGGTGTGCAGCAGAAACCCATTGAATATCAATACCTCATGAATTAATGTATACGAGGTGTACTCTTCCTGAAAACGACAGAACATACACTCCCCATGTAGTAGGGTGTGTTTACTCGTGGCCGTATATACAGATGCCAATAGAAACAGATCCAATATATAGATCCACACCATACACCTTAAAAAGGTTCCTTAACAAATGCAATAAAAGAAATACCCACTATGTGGACCTTGGAGCGTACACATTGAGTGCTTGATGAAGGGGCTGACCACAGTAAGTCATGCCACCCTGTCTCCGAAGTAGACACAGGCGGTTTTATTCACAGGAGCACTGCAGCTGTCCGTGTTGTTGATCAGAGTACTGACTAATGCTAGAGGCTGCCTCCTGGAGCCCACAGAAAAGTTTAGCTTTCTGAGGCCTCGTTCAAGGTGCTGGCTTCGGAGGGAGCGCGTGCTGACGTGCGTGCTGCCGTGAGCAACAAAGTATTCAATTTGAATACTTGTTGTCAGGGTAGCAAGTGCCCTGCCTCCGAAGCCAGGAGTTGCCGCTGACGACAGCTTCAGTAAACGAAAATTTCGTTTCTTGGAGCTGAAGCAGCGTCACAGGGACCAAGGCAGCCAATGAAATCATTCTTCAGAATGATTTCATGACTGCAACTTGGATACTTTACCCTGCCGTCTGTAGCCCCGCCCCCTCCCTAACGCTGAAAAGTCTGCTGGGGGATAATCACATGTCGCCCAGCAAACTCCCAGCACTGCCTCCCTCACGCCCTCCCTCCGAGTCCTCAGCTGGCTCCCTGAACGAGCCCTTAGTATAGTAGCCAAAAGTATCGAAGTAGGAGGAGCAAAAGACTGTATCCTAACGCTACGGTCGCGTCTGTGATGTCACAGTAGCTGCGTCATTGAAACCCGATGAGCGTTTCGTTCCTGTGGGAACTTCTTCGGGGGTGGGCGTTACCAGCGTGTCTTCTGTCCTTTTGAATCCTGCTTGTTGTCAATGACAACCTATCCACCAATCAGCCTAATGCATAGCCGATCGTGACATGTAAGGTAAAGACAGATAAACTGCTGTTACTGCCAAAATTAAAAACAGTGCTTAAAAATACAAAAGACGCATTACAATACTAAACATATAGAGAATATCAGTAATAAAATAGTTTAAGGGGAATAGTACATAACAGATATTGCTGTCAGAGCCAAAACCCGCAGATGTAGTGATTGACAGCTCTTAGTATAGCTTCTCATTTCACTGTTTGTCCTGTTTAGTATCTATGTCCCAGGTGTCAGACTATGTGGAGAATAATTATGGTTGCATATATGATCAGCCATGTTCCAAACACATGTTGGTGTACATGTATTCTGCACATATAATTGTGCTGAACTCTAGAGTATACACTATATACACATTGGTACATAAATCACTATGAAGTTATTCGGATAGTATATAAAGCTGCTTTTACTACAGTACATGCAGTTGAGTCAACATATTGATTCGTGTTTTAACTTGTGTTATAGGTCCCATTCACCTATTTACCTTTGATGTTACGCAAGGTGAATAATGGACATCCTAATGAAAACCTCACACACATACATACAATTACATTAACTCAATTTATGTAGAGTGAAATAAAATTGTAACCAAATAAAGGCTCCTATAATGTTGGTGCTCACAGAAATGCTGTATACAGATGCAGCGACCATTATTCGAACATTTCACAGAGCCGTATTCGTGTGCTCTGCTGTATTCCACGCGGCCAATCACACCAGCACACCTGTGTTTACCACGGTTGATTTGTTTGAATTTCATGGATTCTGATTTCTTTGGGTGCAATTCTTCACGTATCCATTGCAGAAATTAAGGAATTGTAATGTGTACAGTACTGTGCTACTGTGCTACTGGGTCAATGTGCAGGTGTCTAAAAACCAGAACACTAAAATGCCATTTTCTGCACTCGATAAAAACACGAGTCAACACGCGTCTTAAGGCGCTACGGTTGGAAGAGATCACTCCCCATGACATGGGTATTCCAAGGTATACAATGCGTGAAATGTTCGAATAACGGCCACTGCATCGGTAGCTAAACTCCTCGTTGAGTCCGTGAGGCGATTGTCTTCCTAACGTATAAATCCATCTTGGTTCGGATTTCAGTAACATACTATCTAAATCTCCATGTCTGATCCCTATAGGGAAATGATCAATACCTTGAAAGGTTATGGAAAAAGTGTACCCCTTATGTACTTGGTTGACAGTCAGAGGCGTGTCTATAGTGTTCCTGTTTGTACCAATATTCGGGGATTCGCCTCCTGAACTGTCTCATGGTTTTACCCACATACTTCATTCCACATCTGCATGTGGCCAAATACACCACTCCTAAAGTCGTGTAGTTTATGAATTTCTTTATAGCAAATTTCTTGCTCGGATCCCAGTTTCAAAAATCTTTGGTAGGGTTCACAAACGGCACCCCTTACAGGACCCACAGGCATAGGTTCCCGTAGGTTTAGAATGTAGCCATGTCTTTTTGACCGGAGCCACCTAGTGGCTATGAACAAGACGAAAAGACAAATTCTGAGGTCTTCTATACGTGATCGAGGCACTTTTGTTGAGGATTTCCTTTAAGTCCTCGCCCTCCAACAAAATATGCCAGTGGTGATTCAATATATCTCGGACATTGTGCCACTGTCTGCTATATGTGCCTATTATTCTGATGGGCTGTTTTTGTTGTTTTTTTATGGTTCTTAACATTATCATATACAATGGAAAAGATATACACTAAGGTGCATAAATATATTACTGATGAAATTGTATAACTAATGGTGGCCAAGTTTCCCACAGACACAACAATATTACAAAAAAAATTGAATTTATTTAAAACACAAAATCATAAAATATATAACAAACAAAGATCATATATATAGAATCTATCTAAGCCTATAGTCCCCTAGATTTGATTAAGCTTTATCAACCCTAAGTATCTGTGCACACTTTGCAATGGTATATATCAATATATCCAGTGAAAATTGATCAAATATATTACTATAACCAGAAGAGGATAATATATGTTAAAAGTTCCTTAATATAGGGACAAAAGGTTTGAATATTGTTTCCTCTCAACGGTATGGTTAAGTTGTATAACTGATACAGTCTGTTTTCCTAGATAATATACGCAGTGTTGTTTCAAAAGGACTTAGGCTATTCCTTTTTGCACAGCTTGGATGTATTGCTTGTTTATAAAGCCGAATTCATCTTGTCTGTGTGTGGGGGCAATTTTTTCTACTGTGCTGTTTATAATTTCTCGTAGATAGTATTTCTCGTGTGTAAAGTTTGTTTTACAATAAACATGGGTTGACTTTGAAGTGATGGTGCCGGTAACACTATAACAATTTACTCACGGAGCAGTTCCACGTTTGTGCTGGGATTTCTCGCCACCCACCTGGGCTTGAGATCTGCTGACTGCACCTGTATGGGATTCTTACGGCTTTCTGTGTCTGTTCGGTTACCTCTTCTGGCACGCAATGTCTCACAACAGTCGTACACTCCAGTTTTTCCCAAGAAGCTTTTTTTCTCTCCTTCTCTCCTCCAGTAGATAGCCCACACATGTCCATGACGGACTCAGCCTGCGATTACCATCCACCTTCAGGTCCATTGTACCTTCGCTACACAGACTCACCGCACGTCTCCTTCGTCGCTTCAGCTTTGGCGCCAAAATCAGGTAGCGGATAGGAGGTGTGGCGTACACACTGCAGGTGCTTGCAATGGGTGCTTGCAAATCTTTGGGGTCCCACCCTACGCGTTTCACCAAGTTTAGGCTTCCTCAGGGGTTAATGGTTATTGTTGTAAGCACCCTTATATAGTGCTGGCATTTGAAAATATTCATTCATTGGACATATACATTGTTTCTAGCTTAATTAGCAGTGTATGCAACCTATTTGCTGTTGGCCATTTTAAACATAGAGGGATACTGTACATTGAATATGTAAAATAAATATTATCTTATATTGTTAACTTATTAAAGCTCTTATATTCCTTTAGGTGGATGTGAAATTAATTATAGATTATAATTATATTAATCATGCCTATTTATATGATTCAATTGGCGGTATCTAAACATAAGAATAATTGTATTAGCATAAGAGAATTGAATAGGTGTATATACACACCATGTTCTCATATTATCAATTTGTTTAGATTACTGATTTATTTTTAGTATGCAGGTAAATGCAACATAGAGATAATGAGTGTAGATTGTAAATGATCTTATTCTATTTTCAGCCTGTACAATAATAATATAGAGCATAGGTCCTATATCTGAAAGAAAATGAAATATATATATATATTTATCATCTATTATGATGATTAGTTTAAATAATTTAGTTTTAACACATTCTTTGGTAGGGTTTACAAAACGGCACCCCTTACAGGACCCACAGGCATAGGTTAAAATGAAGCCATGTCTTTTTGACCGGAGTACGTGGCTATGAACAAGACGATCAGACAAATTCTGAGGTCTTCTATACGTTATCGAGGCACTTTTGTTGAGGGTTTCCTTTAAGTCCTCGTCTTCCAAGAAAATATGCAGTGGTGATTCAATATATCACCACGATCCAAAGAGAAGAACAGGTCTGGCCAAAAATCAATCTTTATTGAAGAGTCATAAAAACAAGGGATGCAGCCCTTCTACGCGTTTCGTGTCTAGCACTTTATCAAGAAGTGCTTTCACACGATATACAGAACATTTAAATAGCAATGGCTGCCAAATCTCGCGATACCTATGACGTCACAGCTCAACCGCGACCAATGAAAACAAACCATCTAGCGCATGCGCTCTGAGGCCCAGCGTGGGGGAGTGACTGGCCATAATGCAGTCCTCACATCCACTCATAGGGAACGCCCATAGGGGAGTGCCCCAAAAGAGGGATGGACACTGGTAATGGCTGCCTCCATGTGCACACCCCGCCTCCATGTGCATGCGCGAGATAATGGTAGTGCAATAAAAAATAGGGCATCACACTATCTCAAATACATTAAAAAAAATGTATAAATTAATCCTACCACAGCGCATGTGTCCCCCGTCTGACATGGGGGAGTGACCATCCATATGTCAGTCCACACATCATCCTTGAAGAGACGCCCAACAGGAGAGTGATGAAATCTGACACAGGGTGCATGATCCCTCATTCCTACGGTATACACCTGCGCTGGAATACAATACAAATAAAAGTATATAGATTAAAGTAAATCAATTAAGCTATAATAGACAGATATACAGTATAGGTCTAATAGAGAGCCTCTATGAGCTGTTAAATCAACTTAAATCGTAGTTAAGTTGTCTGAAATATATATATGGTAGTAAGATATATAGCAACACTGGGCAGCAAGTGACAACAATGACAATACCAAAACATACACATTTATTATTTAAAATACACAACAAGACATCTAAAAAAAATGAAGTATGCAATATACTCGTGTAAAAACAAATAAGCATCCTTGTGATGATAGTGAGGTTATGAATTATTTAGACAATCATGTTATGCAATTCATTCTGTGGAGTACCTGAGGAAAATGAAAATGAAAATGAATACTTCCTATTTGATATAACATTACAGTACATTACATTACATTATTTCTTCATATGGGATGCCACAAGATACTAACTATTGAATATCTCCTTAAAGGCAAAACATCTTGTTATAATACTGTACACTTGACAGGAAATATAGAAGCAATTATGTCATAAAGATGTTATGGTAACAAACAAAGTTCTATCCAATATGAGATACATTTGGCAACAAGTATTCTTCTTACAATAATATGCAATTTGCACAAAATAGATCAAATGGATTAATCTGGTCAGCACCGAAACAAAGAGAATTTCGTCAGGGAGAGACTACATTATACAGTCATGTTTTGATACTAATAGTTGATAATTAGTAATGTCTAGTCATTTACTCTACCCGTTGGGACATAATCATATTTATTTCAAAAAGTGGTTGATACTCCACTCAATATTGATCCCTTCAGGAAATCTCGTTCTCAACGTAAATATCCAAAAGGACTCTCTGCAGTTCAGGGTGTTCACAATATCTCCCCCTCTCTCCTTCTTTATAATTTTTTCAATACCCAAGAAAGAGAAGTTCCTTATGCCCCCCTTGTTACATTCTGTAAAGTGCTTTGATATAGGATGCTCTAGGTCTTTTTTCCGAATTAATCTATAGTGTTCCTGCATCCTAATCTTTAAAGCCCTTGTGGTACTACCGACATATCTCTTCCCACAGCCACAGCTAATCACATAAACCACCATAGTGGTGTTACAATTGATGAAGCTATTGATGTTATACTGTTTGTGTGGACTGTGGGAAAAGATATGCCTGGACGGTCTCATAAATTCGCACATGTTGCACTGATTACACCTAAAGGACCCTCTAGTCAGAAAACGGTCCGGGTCACCCACTGGGGTGGAGATAACGCTTGGGGAAATAAATGCAGCCAACGTTTTAGCGCGCCTATATACACACTTTGGGCCTTGCTTAGTGTATTCACATAGAATGGGATCCATTTGTAGTAGGTCCCAATGCTTGTTAATAATTTTTTGGACCTGACCACTTGATTTGCTGTATTGTGATATGAACATGGGACACACTTTATCGTTCCCGTGTTTCTTCCCTTTTCTGCCATCCCTCACTCTGGACTTTTGGGGTAGTAATGTTTCTCTCTCAATCTCCACTACTTCTTGGAGAGTTGATTGGAGGATCTCCCTGTCATAGCCTCTTTCCACAAATCTGTTAGTCAGTGCACCAGACTGAGTCACGAAATCACTCATTGTGGAGCAATTTCTCCTCAGTCTGAGGTACTGACCCTTTGGTATACCTTTGATCACAGACCTGGGGTGACAGCTGTCCACCCTCAAAAATGAATTCCTTGAATTTGTTTTTTTGTATACATCTGTTTGTATGTTCTTAGCAATATCAATATAAAATAGAATGTCCAGGTAGCTAATGTGATGTGCATGATAATTCATAGTAAAGTGAATATCCAAAGTGTTGTTATTTATATAATCAAAAAAGGCTAATAAACTATCCGTGCTCCCGTGCCAAATGAAAATAAGATCATCTATGAAACGTTTGTAAAAAATAATATTGTGTCTAAAGGTGTTAGTGCTATTAAAGATAAATTTATTTTCCCACCACCCCATAAAGAGATTGGCATTTTTTTTTTTTTTCTTAACACACAATTATTTTCTTTTTGAGCACAAATTTTACTTGCAACTTCGGGGTACGGCAATGGGGACAAGTTTTGCCCCCTCCTATGCCAATCTCTTTATGGGGTGGTGGGAAAATAAATTTATCTTTAATAGCACTAACACCTTTAGACACAATATTATTTTTTACAAACGTTTCATAGATGATCTTATTTGAATCAATATTTGTATTAATATACTTTATTCTTGGGTTTTTTCTGATATCCGTGACTCTGATAGGATGAAGTTAATCCAATAGCCTATTACTGGGTGATAACAGCATTATGATCTTTATAAATGTATTTTTCAAATTTTCTGTTTTAAGATGATAATTATACATATGTATCTCTTTAACTTTATTATTATTGCCATTATTTTTGTATTGAGACTAGTTTATTTATTTTGAGTTAACATAAACATTCATGTTTATTATTATATTTAGTGATAATAGATACACTACTATCAGAGTGATGGGTCTATTGATGGGTATATTTCTTCATGTTCCCAGTTATCTAATGAGAGTTAAATATTTATTTTATATTTCTTTATATGTGCTGCTTTTTTACTTTATGTACTTTACATCTCTTTATTCAGTATGTTATAGTCCATTTATCTCATTTTTTTACTCTTGTGTAATGTCTGTGTTATGTGTTGTCACCAGACTCATCAATCTGGCTATGTATGCAGTTTTTTGTATTTCCGCCTTTGCTTTTTCAGCACGGAGGTGTTTTTACCCTATGAGGCCACCGTAGTTTTATACGTGGTTTCAGCTTCAGTCAGAGTTTTGACTGATTTTTGGCGCGAAATCACCTCCGTGGGGAACAGCATATAAGGGGGATCAGGGGAGACAGGAGTTACTCTTTGATAAAGCGCTGTCATAGCGCGAAACGCGTTAGAGGACCCTTTTTAATGTAGCTGTTGCTACCATGCATCTGGAATAAAGCATTTTTACTTTTCACGGATCTGCCTCCAGCCCTAATTCTTTGCAGTGCTCCACCATCTCCCTACACAGCCTATTTTTTATTGCACTACCATTATCTCGCGCATGCACATGGAGGCGGGGTGGGGGCGTATACAGCCATTACCAGTGTCCATCCCTCTTTTGGGGCACTCCCCTATGGGCGTTCCCTATGAGTGGATGTGAGGACTGCATTATAGCCAGTCACTCCCCCACGCTGGGCTTCAGAGCGCATGCGCTAGATGGTAAGTTTTCATTGGCCGCGGTTGAGCTGTGACATCATAGGTATCGCGAGATTTGGCAGCCATTGCTATTTAAATGTTCTGTATATCGTGTGAAAGCACTTCTTGATAAAGTGCTAGACACGAAACGCGTAGAAGGGCTGCATCCCTTGTTTTTATGACTCTTCAATAAAGATTGATTTTTGGCCAGACCTGTTCTACTCTTTGGATCGTGGTGCGCTGCATTCTCTACTATTTGCTGGACTTCATCTCTCTTCAGCAGCACGCGGTGGAGGGGAGACTCTGGTTGCTGAGTGAATACTGTGAGTACTCAGGGCCAACCCAATGAGGTAGGGGAGGCTGTTTCTGGACAACCTACCCCAGCCTTCAGGGTATATAGTGCCCCATTGCTTTATGCCCAGTAAATACACTAATTAATGCATTGATATCCAGAGTGTGCTCCCCTCCTTCCTATATATAGTACACTTTGAGCACCTTACTCCACCAAAGATGTTGGCATAAGTAGGGGCATAAGTCGTCCCCATAGGAAATAGATTCATCATCATTTAAATTGCTTGACTTTACATTAACTCCCATAACTCAGTTAACAATATATATTAACTTGATTATAAACATTGGCATCATTTAAAGATGGCACTTGTTTGGTAAATATTAATTAAGATAAATTATTTTTCTCAAAAGGTTCAAGTTACTGTAACAATTTGAATATATAACAATATTTTTGCTTGGAAAACATGGAGAATGGCACAATTTTGGACTAGTGGCATCAATTATCTCCAGAAACACCTTACAAAATGAGACAGTTGCGGAAAAATTACAAGTCCAACTGCACAAAAAGTTTCTGTTTTTATTGAGAGATGTGCAATTCAAACACATTAAAGAAAAGGCAACGGGTGTTAAAATAGACTGAATGGTTTTTTTTAAACTTGTAATCAATTTAGAATACCATAGCCTTAACGTGTTACAAGCAGCTGACTAGTTCATGACAACAGCTTGCTTCTCACTTCTGATATTTTCCCTATATTCAGTAAACATGGTTTACAAGTATAAATAAAACCTCAATAATAAACCAACAGTACAAGTTTCTCCTCTTCGTGTCTGCCTTCTGATTCAGCTTCTACGCTGCTGCTGTGTGATCTACAATTATCTTTCCTGGAGACTATTAGTATTCATTTATCTGCACAACTTCCTCCTTGCAAAGTCTCCTGGGAACATCCCCTGATTTTCTATCTGTTGCCAACACTTGTCAATGAAAAAGAGGTATTGGTTTTCCTGAGTTAAGAAATGTTCATTTTTCCATGTGTTTTCCATGAGTGTATCTGCATGCCTTGCACAGGCCCTCAGACGTGCTTTATTTACTCCATGGTCGCTACTGCAGGGATTAAACTGCAGAAAAGGAATCTGAGTAATGGCGTGAATAGGACCACCTGCTAGAGCAGGGGTGACCAACTCCAGTCCTCAAGTACCACCAACAGGTCGGGTTTCAAGGATATCACTGCTTCAGCATAGGTGGCTCAATCTTGAGCCACCTGTGTTAAAGATGGGATATCCTTAAAACCTGACTGTGACAGGGTAAATAAAAGCCACCAGTTATATGCCTGGAAAACCTATGTCTAGTCTGCAGTGCAGCACTGACTAGGTTAAACTTCAGCTGGGAACCTCAGGACAATTAGTTGGATCCCAGCTGCCTAATCAAGGTGTGTTAAAACCCAGGCTGTAGACACATGGATTTTGCTGTTGATGAGAGAGGAGTAAGCTGCTAAAGTGATTCCTGAAAACAAGGTCTGAGTAGCAAAGTAGTGAAACTGTGAACTGTCTGTCCCCTGCATAGAAAAAGTGAAGCTGCATATATATAAACTGTCTGCTAAAGAGAAACTGTTTTGTTCGGTTTGCTGAAGGAAAAGCCATTTTCGTTTGTTGCTGAAAAAGAGCTATTTTTGTTTTGTGTGCTGTATATTTTTCAAGGCAAAATAAAACAGCCTTGTCAAGAAACCCACTTGTGTAGTTGCATGTACCCTGCAACACTGACCTATTGGTTGCCCTTGACGACTGGAGTTGGCCACCTCCAGCCTAGTGGAAGTGGCAGCTTTTATTTCTGTATGTGGATTCCCTAGAGTTTTTACGTGCTGCATTACACGGCGTGTGCAGCTACACCTGGGACAAGGAAGTACATACAGCCGTAGTCATTTTATGACTCATCGTGTAAGCCATAAACCATAACAAATGGACACATTTTGAAAACTGAATGCAATGCGTGATATATAAGAATATTTAAAAATTATACATTGAAATGAAAAATACTGCAGTTAGTGCACAGACCCTGGATAAAGCAGGAGACTGGAGAAAAGAAAACCTACAAGGTTGAAAAAAGCAGTTCATCAAAAATTTAGAGATTACATTTTGTTAGGTAAAGCAGTAATCCCCCTAACTACCGCTCTTATTTTCAGCTACAGGGACCCTCGCTGTCTGATATACCCAGTGGTGAAATTCCTGGCATTACGTTCTGGTTTTTAATGGGGATTTAGATGGCTGGCCAATAGGAAACCGCAACCCAAAATGTGCCTGTGATCTGGCAGCTATTCTGTTTCCCAGGGAGAGATAAGCCCTGTCAGTGTCGCAGGAACCAGAGCACCCCTGGAGCTGGTAATAGTGTGGTTTTGTTCTGGAGGACCTTCCCCCTTTCCCCCCCTCTCCCTGTTTCCACCCTGTAAAATAAATGGTGGGCAGACAAAGTAATAGTAATTGAGTGGGGAGTGGGGGGATGAGTGCTTTAAAAAGTGGAACTTTGCCCTCATGTGGCCTCGTGCGATCTGTTAAACACTTTCAAGAAAAATGCGAGGGCTGACACAGCACAACAATATAAGATGTAAATGAGGCTCTTCCTGTGCAAAGCTGTAGCAGAATCTAATATTTTACGTGTGAGTGGAAAACTATAAAATACATGCTGCCCGTTCAGCTAATCTCTTGCATCAAGATTAAAATATGTTTTAATATTTATTAGAACTATGCCATTTAAATTCCCTTAAAATGCTATTTAATTTATATAATACAACGTTAAGTCTAAGGGGGCTATGCACTAACCTGTGATAAGTCGTTTTAAGAACGCAAAGTGCTCTTAGAAAGTGATGTTCCGCCGAACGCGATTCACTAAGCCACGCAAACAGGCACTTTGCGTTCTAAAACTTACTTTTTCCTGGAAATTTTTCAAAGTCCAACTTTGCTCGTACGATAACCTGTTTGCGTTCAATCCTGCCCTTCCACGGGATTCACTAAGCTACGCAAACTTATCGTACGCGAAAGTTGCGTTCAACAAAGCTCGCCAGCTAAAGGCAGGTGATAAAAAAGCTGGACTTTTAAAAAATTCTTTGTTTACATTTTTGCATGCGCAACACACATACAACAGGCCAGCAGCTGTCCCCGGCTGACCCCGCGGGGCTCCCCCAGGGGAGGCCGGGGGTCCTGCGGGTTTCCCCGGCTGACCCCGCGGGAGTCCGGGGGTCCCCGCGGCGGTCCCGGGGTCCCCGCAGGAGTCCCGGGGTACTTGCGGGCCTGCGGTACCAATGTTGTGCCTCCAGAAAAAAAAACAATATTTCTAACTAAATACACCCCCCACCCCCTAACACATACAATACAGTAATGGGCAAAATTACTATTATCCACATATGGATAATAATGCATTTGCCCATTTAAAATACATATAAATTACAATAAATACAGTAAATACATATTACACTTACCTTTTCCAGGCACCCACGATGAAGGCCGTCTTCATCCTTATCTTCATCCTGCCCATGTCCCTCCGGTGCTGCAAAACATACACAACAATCAAAATAGCCAATGTAATGTCCCCTAACCCCTTAATTACCATAACGGTCAATAAACGCTACAGTCATTAAGGGGTTAACCCATCCTCACCCACCACTCGGGAGACCTAAATACCCTCCCCCACTACCCATCCCGTGAGGCCTAACCACCCTCACCCACTAAACCAGGTGGGAGGCCTACCCACATACCCTTGGGGCCAATACCCCCTTCCTACACCCCCAGTACCCACAAGAAAAACAATACACAGCCCCACAATAAACATCATTATATTTATTGAATACATAACCCACCCCCTGTGCCCTCCCCCCCCCCCATAAATCCATGATGTATTATTTTACATACAGGGTTAATACCCCAGGCCCACGGAAGTCCCCGGTGGGCCTGACGGGTGTCCATAGACCTCACAGTGGCCCAGCAACAGGTTTCAAACAGGGTCTGGAGGTCTACGGGTGGTCCCCGCCAGGCGCCTTGGTCCACCAGGTGGTCTCCGGAGGTCACTGTGGGCCACAATGGGGTCTCCACAGGTAGGCCCGCGGGTGTCTGGGGGGCCCCGGGTCAAACCCACAATTGTCTGAGGTGCCTCAGGTGGTTCCCACGTGGGTCTGGGGGCGCTCGGGTGGTCCCTATGGGTCCACGGTGCCCCCAACAGATGTGGGGCCACCGGTTCTTCCCTGCAGGTATCCCCCGTGGACACCTCCAGCCTGGTACCATTGGAAAGCCCGAGGAGACCTCAGGTGGTATCCAGATGTCCCCCACAGACCAAAAGGAACCAACCCTGTATGTAAAAAAAATAAACCTGACCTATACATTAAATACATCAATCCCCCCCCCCCCCAACACATAGAGTACAATAATGTGCAAAATAACTATTATCCAGATATGGATAATAGATTATTTGCCCATTATTAAACACATTAAGTAGCATAATAAAATAAATAAAGTTCTACTAACCCCATCAATATGAAGCCCCTTCGCCAGCAAATTGCCTGTGTCCTCCGTTGCCAACAAAATACATAGCCAATACATCGCAAATACATTCTTCTATCAATTAACCCCTTATCGGTTACTAATCACAAAGGTAATTAAGGGGTTAAGCCACACTGGCCCGATACCCACCCTTCACCCATTCATTTGTACAGTGGCTTCATCATGCAAATATATATATATAAATATATATATATACACATACATATATATATATATATATATATATATATATATATATATATATATATATATATATATATATATATATACATACATACACACATACATACATACACACACACACACACATTGTATTTAGTTTGAAATATTTTATTGTTAATATTGATTGGCAGAATGTACATGGTGCACAGATTTTATGCATCATGTATACAATGTAAATTCAATGTTTTGATTAGCATTTGATGATATTGATTGGAAGATGAGAATTATTGTATTAGGAAATAGGATTCTGTTTTACTGTGGCTATATAATATTGTACTTTTCATATGCAAGGTGATGTTTTGATTAGGAGAAGTGGTATTTTTATTGGTGCATGTTTTTGTTAACCCTTAAACATTTCTTTGTATATTGGTTAATCATTGGTATATGTGTATATATATATATATATGAAAGAAGAGGAGAGAGCGCACGCCCATAGCGTATAAAAGTATATTTAATGAAGGGGAGGGGGGAGGGAGGGGTAAAAAACGCACTTACAAGAAGTACAATAAAATCAAGCATATGTGATAATAATCACCACCATCCGGTCTAGCTGCAAGCTCTTGGGGCAGTCCCAGGCTCCGTTGGTGAAGGGGCAGCGTCTCAGCAAATTCCAGGACTGATGTAGGTCACCCGGTCAAATTGCAGACTTTGGGGGCATTCCCAGGCTCCGTTGGCGAATGTGCAGCGTACCAGCAGTTTCCCAGGGCTGGTGTGCTGTAAATAGTCCCAGACAAAAGTTCCGTATGGGTAGTGCCTGCAGCACTAGCGCTAGGATCAATCCGCTCCTGCGCTGAATGTAGACTTGAATGTCAATGCGTCTGACGTCTCGACGCTCCCTGACGCGTTTCGTCAGTCTCGGCTAACTTTTTCAAAGTTTTGTGTGTGTGTGTGTGTGTGTATATATATTTGCATGATGAAGCCACTGTACAAATGAATGGGTGAAGGGTGGGTATCGGGCCAGGGTGGCTTAACCCCTTAATTACCTTTGCGGTTAGTAACCGATAAGGTGATTAAGGGGTTAATTGATAGCAGAATGTATTTGCAATGTATTGGCTATGTATTTTGTTGGCAACGGAGGACACAGGCAATTTGCTGGCGAAGGGGCTTCATATTGATGAGGTTAGTAGAACTTTATTTATTTTATTATGCTACTTAATGTGTTTAATAATGGGCAAATAATCTATTATCCCTATCTGGATAATAGTTATTTTGCACATTATTGTACTGTATGTGTTGGGGGGGGGGGGGGGTTGATGTATTTAATGTATTGGTCAGGTTTATTTTTTGTTACATACAGGGTTGGTTCCTTTTGGTCTGTGGCGGACCTCTGGAGACCACCTGAGGTCTCCTCGGGCTTTCCACGGGTACCAGGCTGGAGGTGTCCACGGGGGATACCTGCGGGGAAGAACCCGTGGCCCCACGTCTGTTGGGGCACCGCGGACCCGTAGGGACCACCTGAGGGCCCCCAGACACCCGTGGGAACACCCGAGGCCCCTCAGGCACCTGTGGGTCTGACCCGGGGCCCTCCGGACACCCGCGGGCCTACCCGTGGAGACCCCATTGTGGCCCACGGTGACCCGCGGAGGCCACCTGGTGGACCAAGGCGCCTGGCGGGGACCACTCGTAGGCCTCCAGACCCTGTTTGAAACCTGTTGCTGGGCCACTGTGAGGTCTACGGACACCCGTCAGGCCCACCGGGGACTCCTGTGGGCCTGGGGTATTAATCCTGTATGTAAAATAATAAATCATGTATTTATAGGGGGGCACAGGAGAAGGGTTATGTATTGAATAAATATAATGATGTTAATTGTGGGGCTGTGTATTGTTTTTCTTGTGGGTACTGGGGGTGTAGGAAGGGGGTATTGGCCCCAAGGGTATGTGGGTAGGCCTCCCGCCTGGGTTAGTGGGTGAGGGTGGTTAGGCCTCACGGGATGGGTAGTGGGGAGGGTATTTAGGCCTCCCGAGTGGTGGGTGAGGGTGGGTTAACCCCTTAATGACTGTAGTGGTTAATGACCGCTACGGTGATTAAGGGGTTACATTGGCTATTTTGATTGTTTTGTATGTTTTGCAGCACCGGAGGGACATGGGCAGGATGAAGATGAGGATGAAGACGGCCTTCATCGTGGGTGCCTGGAAAAGGTATGTGTAATATGTATTTATTGTGATTTATATGTATTTAAAATGGGCAAATGCATTATTATCCATATGTGGATAATAGTAATTTTGCCCATTACTGTATTGTATGTGTTAGGGGGCGGGGGGGATGTCTGTTGTATATTGCTATGTTTATTGGGGGCAATTGTCCCCAATAAACATGCAATTGTGCCTTAACCCCTTCATTGCCTTAGCAGATAGCCGATAGAAGCTGGATAGATAGATAGATAGCAGATAGCTGGATAGATAGATAGATAGCAGATAGAAGCTGCATTAATGTATTTTTATTAATAGTGTGCGGGAGCAGGGGGTCCCCTGAGCTGAACCGCATTGATTTCTGCCTCAGGGACCCCCTGCTTCCCGAGTTACAGACCCCGGTTTGGGACATCGGTGCCAGTGTCGTCACCATCTTTATAGAGCCCACGTCCCGTCTTGAACGCTATAAGGATGGCGGCGACATTGGCCTCCGATGCCCAAGCCTGTAACTCAGGAAGCAGGGGGTCTCTGAGGCAGAAATCAATGCGGTTCAGCTCAGGGGACCCCCTGCTCCGGCACACTATTATTAAAATGTACATTAATGCAGCTTCATTACCTTAGCGGCTATCCGCTAAGGTAAGGAATTATTGTTTATTGATATGTGTGTTTTAACAGTAGTGTAGATGTGTAGGGGGTCTCCGGAGCTGAACCGCATTGGTTTCAGGGCCGGGGACCCCCTACTTCAGGAGATACAGGCCCCGTTATGGGGTGCCGGTATCCCCTGCAGAATGTAAATGTCCCGGTAACGTGACGCGGAAGCTTTCAAAGTGCAGGGGATACCGGCACCCCATAACGGGGCCTGTATCTCCTGAAGTAGGGGGTCCCCGGACCTGAAACCAATGCGGTTCAGCTCCGGAGACCCCCTGCTCATGTACACTATTATTAAAATGATTTTATTTTGTGTACGATCGCCTGTAACAGCCTTGAATGGAGATGCCAAATCTCCATGCAAATGTTACATGCGGCTTTTTTTTCTATCAGCTACGTACGTAAAGTTTAAGAATGCTTGCAGGGGGAAAAACAACACTTACGCTGTGGCTGTTTTGAGCACGTACGATAGAAAATGGGCTCAAGGCCTTAGTGAATCGCGTCTCCGGCTTCACTTTTTATCGGACGTGCTTTTTTTTTTCAGCCGGACGCAAAAGCACGGAGCTTAGTTCATAGCCCCCTAAGGCTGCGTCCATACAGGGGCAGAGCGCCGGACGTGTCTGCATGCTGAGCGATCAGACTGCCTAAAGGCAGTGATCGCGTCTATACAGTGTGCGGACACGAGGGGGGCGTGATGCGCGTGAAATCAGTCAAAACTGATTTCTCGCGTGATAGGGCGGTCACGTGAGCGGTTCGCCCAATGAGGGCAACCCAACTCTGTGATGTCACTGGCCCGCCCATAGACACGTCCCCAGACGGCGCACGTACTAAGGCCAGTGTCTATGGACGCAGCCTTATGGTACAGGTTGCATGGAAATCGTCCTAGTGAAGGAGGTTGGGGCATATCCAAATATTATTATTAGTAGTAATATCTAATGCGATCATATTTTTTAAAGTGACATACCGGGGCAAAATACTAAATTATTTTTTAATCATCTCTCACTCACACACCTTACACTGTCTTCTCTCTCCCCACCCCACTATCAATCTCCCCATCTTACCCCATTCTACCCCATTCCTCCACCCCCAAGAATCACACACAAACCTCTCCTCCGAAGAATCATATCTCCCCCCAGAGAAACACACACCTCCCCCACCAAAAAGCACACACAAATACCTCCCCCCCATGAATCGTACACATGCCTCCCCCCCAAGAAACACACACCTCCCCCAAGAAACACACACATGCCTCCCCTAAAGAAACACCCTCAAAAAACACACACTTTACTTTGGGGGAGGGGGTGGGAAGCCCTTGTATCCAACGCTGGTCCCACAGGCAGATGTGGAAGTTGGCCCTGATACACACATCCCCCCTTAAGAATACATATCCCCCCCCAAGAATCACACACACACACCTCCCCCAAAGAATTACACACACACCTCCCCCCCAAGAATCAAACACACACCTCCCTCCCAAGAATCACACACAGACCCCCAAGAATCACTCACACGCCTCCCATCCCCCACCCCCAGCCCCACCCCCCACCCCCCGCCCCCCGATGAATCATACACAAGAAGTTTGGAGCGGCAAGTTCAAGACCGGTAAAAATAAGACGTTTTACTCAGCCTTTTAGGGCACCGGAACAAGTGCTATAAAAATGGTACTGTCCCGGTCAAACTGGTACGTATGGTCACCTTAGTAATATCATATATAATTTTTCAGTAAAGAAATAAAAATGCATGCATTAAACCCTTTTGGAATGGGCTAAATATACAGATTCCATCCAAAATCCATAAATAGTGCAATATTATATGTACAGTAAAGTAAATGTTTATAATGACTGCTCACACATTAGGTAGGTGTCTCTTTCTCTCCTAAGCAAGGATCATTCTGTTGCAGGATAGTATATTTGGCTATGCAATAAATGAGGTGTTATCAGGAAGAGGAGGAAAAGCCCTGTTGTTAAGGCACTCTCCTTTGAAATAGAAAACATTAGTTTGCATCTATGTGTGCCTGGTCTTGACAAGGTAATTGCACTGCACGGTTCCCAAGCAGTACTGTTACCCAAGTAATCAAGGCAGTCAGTGGCAGCGTCACAACTCATGTAAGAAAGGAGATAACATACACAATGAGTGTATTTACAAAAGTGCAAGAGTTACTTTGCTTTGTAGGTATCACTGTGGCCAAGCACTGCCATCTACTGCCCTTATTCCCTCACCTGCTGTCTCTGTAAGTCTCCCAATATACCACTTAGATTGTAAGCTCTCCTGGGGTAGAGATTTCCTTATCTATTGCTGGTTTTGTACTATAATTCCCTGTACTGTATTGCCTCTCTTGTAAAGCACTAAATACAGCTGTTGGAGGGATATGCACCTATAACATAAGGGGCATGGTCACAGTATCATAGTAATCACAGCCCTCTATATTATTAAGTATTTTATTCTCCCACATTAATTATATTTAATAAAAGAGGTCCGCTATTGTTTGAATAAAACATTAGGGACATTAATAGATGTATAACGTGTATTTACCAGAGCTACTGTACTGTACAACTCAAGACCCAGCTCTTAGAAGTAGCAATACATTCCCTGACCTTGGGAAATCAGAGACACTCAACTGACCAGCTTCACCGTTTTAAACAGTGTCTTTGCACTTTCTAAAGTGGGATCATTCTAGGTTGTTCTGAATGGCCCAAGAGCTTTTGAATGTTGCTGTTTTCTATCTACAATATAATGTGAATGCTTGCAGACATGAGATTTTCATTGATGACCTCCTTATTATATGACTTTCTAATTAAGCAGAAAAGTTATTTTCTCCCCACACCTGGTGGATTTAATTGATGCAAACTGTGACACATTTCATTCTGAGACCGCAATTATAGTGCCCGCGCGCGACATCGCGTGTGCTGCGAGCAAAAGGCTGTACCTATTTGAGGCAGGCCCTAGAACGCGCAACCAAGTGCGACCACGCACGCGATTCTCGGCCAAATGAATTTGTCTTTGCCGAGCGACAGCCAGGTCACGTGCGTGGTTCAGCCAATGAGGGCGAACCACTCACGGGACATCTCGACCACGCCTCGTCATGCCTCCCAATATCCTCGGCCTCAGTGCATGTTTCGCGTGCGCGCAAAATCATGCACGTGGGCACTATAATCACGGCCTAATACTACAACTACTGCTCTTTTCCCCGACAGAAGCTCCGGGCAATGGTGGAATGACCATGGGGTGCCCTGTTGGCATAATTTAAGTCCTATATTTTCGCTTTCATGGCAATCTTTGAAAGGGTCTTTAAATGTATGCAGCTTCCTCTAGCAGACCAGGTGAGGTAATTAAACAAGCTTATATTACAATTAACGTTTCCCCCTGGAGAAAGCCAGATGTAGGGCATTGGCGGAACATTCCTTTATTGTACCTTGAGTAATAACATAAGAGTCATATTAAATTACTTTTATTTAAAAAGAAAAAAACAACAACGAATTACCAAAAAATTGACTATATATTTTGATGAACAATTTCTTCAAAGTGCCGATCTCCACAAACACAGAGATACAGTACAAAGTAGAAATCTACTCACAAGTTCATGATGAAAAGGTCCGTATGGGACCTGAAACGTTGTGTTTCCACTGTTTTGGGCTGTCACATTAAAGGAGAATTTCATTATGAACGTGTGAGTTAATGTCTACTTTGTATCTCTGTCTTTGAGGAGACCGGCACTTTGAAGAAATTGTTTGTCTGTGTTGTGTTGGCTGCACACGCAGGATTCTCCCCGCATGAGGCTGTTTCCCTGTACTTTGGAATTGTACTATATGTGTTGATGACATTTTTTATTGGGGGGGGCTATGGTGCAATATGCATACTGTATATTTGTCTTGTAAATGTATTGCTTATTGATTAGTTGTCCGTGTATCGATCAGAGTCCACCATATTGGATAGATTTGAATAAACGTTATTTTCATTTTTCATAAGCACTACATAATTTTTCATCTCCCTTTTTTCATATTAATGATGTGTGTTTCTCAACCAGGGATCCTGGTTTGCTGCAACCCTCTGCCAAGGGTGCCGCAGGCTCTGGGGGAAATTTCAGCTGGTTGTCCAGGCCAGGGGCTTCACTCGTGCTGCCTGGAGACATAGAGGCTAAGACCCGCCTCTGCTCTATTAGCCCAACATGGAAGAGAAAGAGAAGCATCTTCATCTCCAGACAGCATGGCCATGTTTGCGGTGTGTGGGGAAAAAAGAGGGAAGGAGTGAGGGCTTTGTGTGTGTTGGGTGGGGGGTGATGACTTTGTGTGGGGAGGATGAAAAAGGCTAGGGATTTTTATGGGGATGGGGGAGATATGTGGTGTAAATAAGAGAAGGGGGTTGAATGTGGTGTTTATGATTAAGAAACAGGGTGAATGGACTGAACGAAAAGGAGGATAAATGTGGAGTATGTGTTGAGTAAAGGGGGGGTGTAAGAAGAGAGTGGGTCAGTGTGACAATGAGGGTGAATGTGACAATGAGAGTGAGTGTGTTGCGTGTAAGCCAGAAGGGGATGACTGAGCCTGAAGAGCAGGAATGCCCCGAGATTTTAAAAATTCTTCAGGGGTGCCCCCGCTCAAAACAGGTTGAGAACCACTGCTCTTAGAGTCCAGTAATCTCAGTGAAAATATTAAAAGTCATCCTTAATGTGGAGGCCTTTGTATGTCTTTTTGTTTTGCCAAGAGATATAAGATAAATGAAGAAATAGGAAATGGTCCGTAGCTGTAATTAAAAAAAGATGAGTTTATTTATACCGGGATACACATGATATAATTCATGTTTAAATGGCCAATACAATATGCCACTGACTTTAAATTAATATTTCATATTCCTCTATGAAGATGTATCTATTGCAATATAGAGTGTGCCAACTCAGTCCTAAGGGCCTAAAGGATTATATAATTACATCATAAAGCAGTGGGCTGTCATCTCAGTGCGCCTCTGGATAACTAATGAAAGAACATATTGTGATTTCAGTTATATGTTTGATAAAAGATCTTGCATTACATTTAAAAATAACATAAGATAGGAATTTATCATTACAGTTACTTTTAAATGGTGAACCTTCCCCAACCAGCATCAGGAATGTGATACATATTTTATTGATGTGTGACAAAACAGGTAGCTTGCCCCCTTGTACCACCTCCCAATGTATTTGGTAACTAGTGTACTGTGCGACAGGAAGCATACAGAGGCAGAATTCCGATACACTGGCTTTGGCCTGACAAAAGGAAGGTTCATGAGCACCTCCTATTGATATGTCCTGAGGAGAGATGGAACACCTCCTGCATTAAATTATCAGATTATCTGTCTATAACTCCTCTTATCACTAGTTCAGACAGTGTTGGCAAAACTTCCCAACTACTCAGTCAACACATTGGCTAAACAGGTGTCACTTGAAATATAATGAACCATATTTAATTACTCCCATTGTGGCCAATTATAGGTGTAGCCCCCTGTAAACAGCACAGGCTATACATATCTTCCTCCTACTTTGGTAAGTCCTGTTAAGGGCAGGCACCAGTAGTGATCATGGGTTTTCCCCCTTCAAGTCCTGCCCTGAGTGATAGATGCAGGCCCCTGACTCTGCTGCAGGCATGAGACAGAGGGGAGGTACTGCTGACATCATGATGGGTGGGGCTAAGCCTATTTAGCAGCCCATTCCTGTAAGTGACAGTTAGTCTATGCTGGAGTCTGTCCTAGGAGTGAGAGGAGTATACCTAGCTCCGTTCTGGGAGCAGCAAGAGAGAGAACTCTGGCCTATGACATTTGGAGAGCGAGCCGAGTTCAGGTGGACCAATACCCCTCACCCCGATGATGGGGTGATGGGGAGAATCCATCCCCCACCCAGAGGATACCCTCTGAGATGGGCAGTGGGGTATTGAGGCCCCAGCCCAGTCCATCCTGTCGGAGTGTACACTTGGAGGGAAGGAGAGGAGGAAAGGCCTGTACAGAGTGGAGGGTCGCAGCACGGTTGATACACATTAATGGACTGGGAAGAATGGAGAATATGCGGGTACTGTATATGGAAGAAGGTTATGGAGGGTCCGAGATACATCACCACGGGCTTGCACGGATCCCCTATGCCATCGGTGATCCACCACTAGGTTATTTCAACCACTTCACTACTATTTCTGCAATAAAGCCTTCAATTCACTGTGCTGATATTTTTTCTGTACTTTTGCATGTGTTTACAATAGTAAAAGCAGACATTAATCACTACATGGGAAATATTTTCTATGTACAGATGTAGCAAACGTTACTGCTCTTACTGGCACATTGCAGCGGTACATACACAACATGCTGGTGGGACAGGTGGCCATTGCTTTAAATCAGCCACGTGCAAGAAGGGGTTAGGGCTAACACTCTATTACACCCGGGCTAGCGCACCAGTGGCAGTGATAAAGTCTTCTACATCTGTATTTCAAGGTAATGGACCATAAGGTGCCTAATGGTCATTTAGTAAATACGCACTTGGTCTCTGCTCCATGACGGTTCTGTTTGTATGGACTGGGTGTGGAGTGGGTGTGGAGTTCCGCTTAATGGGTGAAACCCATTAAGCACAGAAACACGGAGGAGGAAAAAAGACAAAGAGACAATAGATCAACCCTCCTTCTCTCTTTGTCCCACCTTCAGTGAGACAAATCTGGTTCAAGAGTAGGTTTTACAACCAATATGGACAGTTTCATTAGTCACTAAAGTTAGCAGAATGGAGGTTAAATTCTTCCAGCAGCCAAACCTGCTGCCAGTAAATAACAAAAGTAAAATATATAAAAGATATAAGAAACATCAAATCAATAAAGTGACAGAATAGTCACATAACTGGTATATTTTTGGGCAACATGATAACCATGCAATACCACAAGCATCTGGCCTAGTCTTTTATTTATCTGAAGGGGACCCTCATATGCAATATTATACGACAAGGTGCTTCAACTAATGATGTATGTCTTGCTGAGGGCACTGATCAAGTGTCTCCAAGAGGCCATCAGTTACACTGGTTTTAAAATGCTTTCTTACTCCTTTAAAGTTTCCATTGAAACACTGGACTGACTACAACCACATAACCAAAGGCACCTCAGTCTTTCATGCCAAGATCTGTCTATTCGTCTCCTGAAGTGCACTAACTTTCAGTAGACAAACAGAGGAGCCTAAGGCCCTGAGCACACACAGCGCTACGCGACCACGCGCACGCGTTCGTCACTGACCCCTTGCGGCCAATGGTAGTTTCAACAATTAACACTGTGAAGCGCGGCGGCGTCACCGCTGCTGTAGCTGGAGTCTTTCAAAAGTGTGACTCCATGCTGCAGCAGCGCGACGTCAGTTTCAACAGCCAATCAATGTGCTTAAATATACGTTTTCATTGATTGGCTGCTGAAATTGCTGGGGGATGGGTGACGGGGGGGACGGGGTTTATTATTTTATTTAATATTTATTCTCATTATTTACATTATATGACATTATTTTTATTACATTATTTATTTATCCGCCGCCCGCTCCCTCGCTTGCTCTCCCGAAACCGGCCCGCTCCCTCGCTTGCTCCCCCGAAACCGGCCCGCTCCCCCTAAACCGGCCTGCTCCCCCGCTTGCTCCCCCGAAACCGGCCCGCTCCCCCGAAACCGGCCCGCTCCCCCGAAACCAGCCCGCTCCCCCGCTTGCTCCCCTGCAACCGGCCCGCTCCTCCCATACGCCCACTCCCCCGAAGCCGGCCCACTCCCCCCGCCCACTCGCGGATCATTCCGTCTGCTGGGGATGTTCACACATTGCCCAGCAGAAGGCGGCGCGCGCACGGACGCAGCGAAGCGCTGTGTGTGCTCTCGGCGGAAAATATACCCTGGTAAGTATCCAAATATCCTTGTGTAAGTTTTTAGGCGATACAAGGCATTTTATAACCAAGGCCCTTCTTATATAAACTCTGATACCGCCAATCTGGTGCTATCACACAGAAAGCCCTATTAAAGTCAATTGGGCTGTCTGTGCGATACAGCCGGATCGGCAGTATCAGAGTTTACAGAATAAGAGCACAAGAATGCTAAGGGCACTTTATATTTTAGAAACGTACCACTGAACACATTTTCTCAGAAATATCTATACATCACACATTTGATCAATGTCAGTGCAACCAAGTTTCACAGGCTATGTAGTATTGATTTACTGCGTTCATCACAAACAAATTTGTCAATTCAAACACTGACAGAGTCCCATTAATAGATACTCACACCTCCTTCTTTATGTCATGGACATGGACATACCTATGGAACCACTCAACTACTTACACTTCTTCATCCTGTCAGTCACTTTGAGGACAAGCCTGATGACCTAAATTCTCCAGTGTTGCTCTATTGGCATACTGGATCTTCCAATGTAGCTTATATCCGGTATGGGTGGGCTCTTCCACTCGAGTTTTGGTTCTAAAAAAAATATACATTTTTGGTTTTGCCAAAACTTGATTGTGGTTTGGCTTTTTTTTCTAATTATATAAATTTTCCCATTTTAAACTTTACTGCAAACGTTCCCAGGGGTTTTTTCGCTCTCAAACTAAAAAAAAAAAAAAGTGTTTTTCTCCGGTTTTGGTTTGTATTTTTTTGCTTGGATTTGAAGCTTCACTCAGAGTGCGACTCAAATGCCAAATTATTTAACTGCTCAACTCAGAGTTTGACTTGAACACCGCATCCACGAACTTCAGATTTTGAACCAACCAATGTGACTATTCTTCTTTTTATTTTTATTTTCCAAAACTTTTTTTATTGTATTTTTCAAGACATAAACATCGTGGATACATCCAATCAATTCACATAGGGGCGCCTTACATCCTGTTTTTCCTTTACAATACAAAGAGTCAGAAACCCAGATTATGTATAATATGCCTGACTTCACAGAGTGTATAAATTGCTGAGATGCAAGTGCACTCCCCTAATTTAACCTTGGGGTTTGCCCTGTCCTTATTCAAATCCATTTAATCCATGAAGAAAGGGATAGATGGAGACAGGGATAGAAAGAGAAAGAAGAAAGGGAAGAGTGGGAGGGAGAGAGGGGGGGAGGGGAGAAGCCTCAAGGGGGAAGGGGGTGGGAGGGCAAGGGGAAGAAGGCTTATACCCTCCGTCCCCGTCCATTGTGACTATTCTTAATATCCAGTTTGATTTTTCTACAGAACAAACACTACAAAACATACAATAAACATAAATGTCCTTGGCGCACTATCTGGTGAATAACCTGACAGTTAGAGAAGTCCAATTGGTCCTTGATGATAGGGATATTAAATCCGGAATCCAATCTTTTCTGGAGGTCCTTAGAGGTAGTTGAATCAAATCTGTATTGATATAAAAGACAGAACAACCATTGCGCAGTACTTCTGGTCAAACTTCAACTCCCCCACCGTTGCCAGCTACTTACATAAAAATGATTATAAAAGGGCCTCAAAAGGTATCTTTCACTTCTTCCCCGTCACCTTAATTCTGCTATGTTGCCAGGTGGGATGACTCCTCTGATAAGAGGGAGGCCTCTCTCCAGCGTGATACCGGAAAATAAGGGAATAGGGCCAATGGTATGATACCGTCACAATTTTAATACAATAAAAACAAGACTATAAATCAGTGCACTCACATGCTTATAGTCCCTATATACGTGGTACAATGTGCCGTCCGCTTGCGTGGCAGGATGCTGGGTTGCTGCAGATAGGGGTGAGATTCAGCGTGTGTCCCCGCTTCGTGGCCTCGATTCGGAGCGCCTCGTCTCACACCGATGATGTCACTGCTCAAGCTCCCCTTTTCCTCCGTGCATGCGTGGACGTAAGCAACGTAACACTGCTACAGAAACTCCACCAAAGGGTGGAGTTTCTGTAGCAGTGTTACGTTGCTTACGTCCACGCATGCACGGAGGAAAAGGGGAGCTTGAGCAGTGACATCATCGGTGTGAGACGAGGCGCTCCGAATCGAGGCCACGAAGCGGGGACACACGCTGAATCTCACCCCTATCTGCAGCAACCCAGCATCCTGCCACGCAAGCGGACGGCACATTGTACCACGTATATAGGGACTATAAGCATGTGAGTGCACTGATTTATAGTCTTGTTTTTATTGTATTAAAATTGTGACGGTATCATACCATTGGCCCTATTCCCTTATTTTCCGGTATCACGCTGGAGAGAGGCCTCCCTCTTATCAGAGGAGTCATCCCACCTGGCAACATAGCAGAATTAAGGTGACGGGGAAGAAGTGAAAGATACCTTTTGAGGCCCTTTTATAATCATTTTTATGTAAGTAGCTGGCAACGGTGGGGGAGTTGAAGTTTGACCAGAAGTACTGCGCAATGGTTGTTCTGTCTTTTATATCAATACAGATTTGATTCAACTACCTCTAAGGACCTCCAGAAAAGATTGGATTCCGGATTTAATATCCCTATCATCAAGGACCAATTGGACTTCTCTAACTGTCAGGTTATTCACCAGATAGTGCGCCAAGGACATTTATGTTTATTGTATGTTTTGTAGTGTTTGTTCAGTATTGATTGTGCATTCCTTGTGGATAGGTGTGTCATTCTCGTCCATAGGCAGCCACTTCCTCAGTTTAATAATTAGATTGCAGGATTCAGTTCATATTCATTATAAATTCATTTATAGAGGTATTAATAATTAGAGACTTATATATCACAAGTAGGTAGTTAAGTTAGGTTAATAGGTTGAGCGCTTTAGTATATGTTTTAGTTTAGCTTAATATCACCATCACTTGATTTTTCTACAAACACAGATTTGTTAGTTCTCCAAACATTTTCTCCTGCTTCAATCAATTGTTAACTATGTCACAAACCCAGGATAATCTGTTCCAGAATGGGTTCTACTCCACCTCTCAGTCCACAATTAGTTCAATTAACCTCCTGGTGTGCACATACAAGTCACCTAGAAATCCTACTGAATGACTGTCTGAATGTTGATCAAGTGGACACAAGAAATGTGTTTGTACATACCAGTCTATAACTAGCAGACATAACAATGCACTACCTTTGCTTTTCACGGATCTGCTCCAGTCAGTGCTCCTCCTCTTGCACCATTTTACTTGGTCAATGTAATTGTAACACTAATTCCCGGATCCAAAGGAGGTCACATCAGATTTATTATATACAGTGGTAGTGCTCAATCTCTCATACTTTTTGAGGGTGCCGGGAAGTGCAGGCTGGGTGTGAATAAGCACTTAGAAAAAGGATGGGTGCCAGGAACTTTTACAAAACATAAAAGGTGCTTTATTTGACATCCGTCTATAAGGCTCCACAGGTATTGACATACATTTCACTTGACAGAAAACTAGTGGCAAAACATATTACTCTGGACTTCATCACTCCTGTAGCTCTCACTCCTACACTGGGGAGGTATTTATATTTGTTACCCATAGTAAGGGATACCTTGGAAGTCTCTTGCTTTGAGTTAGTAAAACACTATATTGAATGGGCCTTTCAGGAACACACTTTGGGCTTCGGGTTTAGCAACCCATGACTATATACTACATACTTATTCCATACCTCTGTGATCAGGATTGCACTTGGAACCTTCAGGTTGGGCTGTTCCAAACATACTCAGGAGTTACTATGTCAAGAACTCCTTACTAAAAGTATACTTCATCCTTTTCAATAGTGTGAACAATCTAGAACCCTTACTATGGGCACTCAATTAAAGGGCACGTTTCTAACTGAAAATCACAAACTGGGACAGGACACTTCTTAACACACTTGGCTATACACTTACAAACCTATTTACAGAACTCACAGTGAGGACCCTAGTCAGAACTCTGAAGAACCTGGTTCTAGAACATTTGGTGGAGCTATATATTCCCTTCTATCTCCTTATGGTCATGTCACTGGTGACAAGACACACTGAGGAGGGGCAATATCAGAGTGAGCCTACCCGGTTAACCCATTAAGGCCGTTAACCCCTTATAGCATTTGTAATCCCTGGAGTGGGGCTACATACTGTAAGTGTCAGTTATAAAGCTATGCCCAGAGGTAGCTTCACTGGAAGACCACAGCAAAACTGCAAGAGACCGTTTCACAACTTTCTTAGGCTAAGCTCATACACTCAGCTTGCTTGCGAGAGTGTGAGCTCTTACCTTGCCGCTCGGTTGAAGCAGAGGTGATCACTGCTCATAGTGCAGGCGGCATGGCGGGGGCATCACGAAGCTGGTACGCCCTCATTGGCTGAACCAGCTCACGTGACGCTGACGTCACGTGGCAGCCACCTAAAAAGACAAAATAGTTTGTCTCCTCAAAACTCTGCAAAGTCAACGCGCCTCTTCGCCTGCAGGCGGGCATGCAGCTTGACAACACATAGAAAAAACAGATAAGTGCGCACAAGAATTCTAACTTAATAAAAAGTGTTAATTGTGATAATAATTAAATCAAATACACCCAACCTCGTGATAGAAGTGCAATAGGTAAATAAATGTATACCAATGTAGATGAGCGTCTGCTGCTGTGCAAAAGGGTAGCCCAAGACCCTAGAATCTAGTAACAACAAAAACAAACAAAGCGCACAACACTCATCGTGAAAAATGTAATAAACAGTGTTTATATATAAGGTGTTTCAAGGTTATGGGTACATCAAGATTGATTTAATCAGGCATAGAGAGCCACAGTGTGGCAGTTACCGACAGCTGCAACCAGGAACCGCCGAGATTTCTCTCCCCCTTCCACACACTCAGGTCAGGTGCAGATCAGGTGGAGTACCGGAATACTGATATCTCTGCCACAGTCTCAGTGTCCAGCATATGGCGTTAATACGTCTGATGGATCCTTAAGGAAGAGATGTCTTTCTCTCACAGATATCCTATAGGTTCCTTGCTGCAGACCTCACTGCACATCCGCACGGGTCGAACAGTGCGGTGGCGTGGTCCCGTCTGTGACGTAGGGACGCTCGATGCGGCTCGTAAGGTGTTCAAATCTGCTCTGTGTAGGAGTATTTGCCAGTCCTGCTTCAGACCTTACGGCGCAACCTCAGAGGCAAGCGACGGCACATGCGCAGAGGATTAGAAATCACACTCGGTACTCAAATGAATCGAGTGACTTCACAGAATAAAATATACCTTGGAATAAAGATATTAAAAAATATATAGGTTGAATGGTATCTCTCCAACGCGTTTCGTGGCTCAAAGGCCACTTCTTCAAGGAATAAAAACTCAATCAATTGATCAGAGTATATACCATTCAAAACCATATGATTGGTTAATAGCTCAGTAGTAACAGCAAATCACAATTCACTATGCTAATGCAGCACAGCTGAAACATCAGAGCTGCATGAAAACATTTTATTATTTTAAAACTACATAGAACATGATACTAAATATGACATAAAATCAAATAAATGACAAATGGCAAAGATTGAGTTATTATTAACTCTGAAAGAAAGAAACAAAAATTAGTTTCGAAGCAGACATAAACATTTAAAGACACTTATTGACAGAATCAATACAGGGACCATATATCCACATCCTCATTTAACCATTTGGGGGTATGAGATTCTAGTTTATAAATCCAGAATGTTTCTTGCATGGAAAGATTTTTAATTCTATCTCCACCTCTCCTCCTTATGGGAACAGTATGTATGCCCTTAAATCTAAGGGAAGATGGATCTTTTTTATGGTATGCAGAGAAATGTCGAGACAGACTATGTTTATCATAGCCATTTTTAATGTTCCTAATATGCTCTTGGATTCGCACTTTTAGACACCTTTTAGTGCGACCAACATATTGGATATTACATGAACATTCAATCAAATAAACCACATAAGTGGTATTACAGTTTATAAATTCTTCAATTTTAAACTCCTCATGGTTAACTGATGATTTAAAAGTTTTCCTCTCTTTATGGAGGTAACTGCAAGTGGAACACTTACCACATGCATAATTACCTACAGATTTATTTAACCATAACTTGTCCCTACTATGAATAGGAGGAAAAATATCACTGGGAGCCAAGGTATTTTTTTAAATTCTTTGCTCTCCTGTAAATGAATTTTGGTGTTGGTGGGATGTGGCCCCTAAAAACACATCCCTATTTAATATTGGCCAGTGTTTTTTGAGAATTTCTTCAATTTTAACAGAGACAGAATTGAAGGTAGTCACAAATGGAATTTCAAGAGACCCAGTTGAGTCAATAGATCAATAGATGTTTTCTTTTACTTAGGTTGTATCATAAGGTCTCTATCCATTCCCCTCACTTTATCCAGATCCTTTAACAGATCTTTTTCAGGATAACCCCTTTCCAGAAATTTACGGATAAGTGAGATAGCTTGTTCTTCAAAGTCAACAGTGGAACTACAATTTCTCTTGATTCGAACAAATTGGCCTCTAGGGATATTAGTAATCCATGGTTTTTTATGATTACTAGAGGCCATAAACAGATTATTACTGTCCACTTCTTTGAAGAATACCTTTGTGGTTACTTCCCCAGTATCTGTGGCAGTTAAATTAAGATCAAGAAAATTTATAGATCTCTCATTAGAAATGTGACTGAAAATCTAGTTCATATCGTTATCATTAAGGTAACCCATGAAGTTTACCAGTTCTTGATCACTACCATCCCACACGCACAAGATGCCGTCGATAAAGCGCCTCCATATCACAACATTCCCACTGTATGGATTGTTGGTCCAAATTCTCTTCCTCTCCCAGTCTCCCATATACAGGTTCGTGAAACTGGGGGCAAATCTAGTTCCCATTGCAGTTCCGCAAACCTGCAAGAAAAACTGGGACAGGAAGAGAAAATAGTTGTGTGTTAATATGAATTCAATTGCTTTTAATATGAATTCCACATTAAGGGGATTCAGTAAGCTATCCTCCTCCAGGACTGACCTTATTGACGACAGACCCTTGTCGTGTGGGATGTTGGTATATAACGCCTGTACATCACAGGTTAACCACTTATATGACTTTTTCCATTCAAAACCAGAAAAAATCTGGAGCACTGATGACGTATCTTTCAAATAAGCAGGTAATTTGACTACATAACTTTGTAAAAAGAAATCAACATATTGTGAAAGATTTGACGTGAGTGACTGGATGCCCGAAATGATAGGGCGACCAGGGGGATTAATTAAAGATTTATGGATTTTGGGCAAATGATAAAAAATAGGTACTCAGGGACATTCTGAATATAAAAAATCAAATTCTAACTTTGAGAGCACCAACTCATCAAGAGCTGTAGTGAGGAGCTGTTTTAATAAAGCTGTATACTCAGCCGTTGGATCTTTTGCAATTTTAGTGTAAAAAGCCAGATCTCCAAGGAGGCGGTTGGCCTCACCTTCGTAATCCTTACGGTCCTGAAGGACCACACCACCCCCTTTATCAGCTTGCCTGATGATTAAATTTGGATTATCCTTTAGACATCTATATTTTCATTAAAACTTATGTTATGTTTAATACTCTTTGTTTTGAATGTTTTAGTTAGTTCGACGAAATCACTGTTGACCATATTGAAGAATGTTTCAACATGATGGCCCTTAGATTGGGCTGGGTAGAACTTAGACCTTGGTTTAAAAGGTGTGTGTTGACACACAAGGTCATCTCCCTCATTCTCCAATATGGTCACAGTGTTTACTTCGGGTGTCTTAATAGGATTATCTTGAGCATTTTTAATAAAGTGTCTCTTTAACGTAACATTTCTCGTGAACTTATGTAAGTCCTTATACAGTTGAAATCCATCTGGTCCATTAGATTTAGAGAAGGTAAGACCTCTACTGAGTACCCTTTTCTGATCCTGTCAGTATAGTGGATGATAGATTAAAAATACCACGCATTATTGGGACTCTTTTCTGTAATGATCTTTTTTCTTGCACTCTGGTTCCTCCTCTTGTCCCAACACTCTTTTTTTCTTCTGTTTGTCCGGAGATGAAACTGGGTTTTTTAATTTGGATGTTTTCTCTATAGAGGAGAGAAATCTCTTCCTCAGACTCTCTAAAAAATGAAGCCCTCAGGGGGATTTTGGGGTAGCATTTTTACTTGGTGCAGGGTATTTATTAGTTTGAGTTTTATTCTCATGCTGATGGGTAGCACTATCCCCATGGGAGCGAGGTTCATCATTAGACCTCTGCTGTCTAAAATTTTGATGGTACTGATTAGTATTTTGACCATGGTTAGAGTGATCCCTATGGGGTCCTTTATATCCCCCCTTAGATTTCTTTCTATAATTACCCTGTTTCTTTCCCTGTGCAGGTACCCAATAGCCCCCAGGTTTTTCTAACCTTGGTGTTCTTGACCTTGTGTGGTGAGAACCATCACTCTTTCTGGCATTGGGTACATACACACAGTCTATAACTCGTCCCCTTGTTTCTTCCTTACCCCAATCCCTTTCCTTTCCTGTATCGTAATCATTCTTGTCCCAGAAAAATTTCCTATGTTTAATTTTAATAAGTTCATCGTCTGCATTCTCTAATTTAGTGTTAAGTTCAAACTCTAACTTGGAACAATCATGATTAATCACTATAGGTTCCAAATCTTTAATTGCCTGAACTATTTCTTTCTCAAGTAATGCAAGTGATTTATTACGTTCGTAAATAATCAAGCGCATTAACTCGTTGGAACAATCATCAAGGATTCTATTCCACTCCTTCATGAAGTGATTGTTATCTTTACCAGATGTAGGTGGTTTAGACCCCCTTAACCCTCTCGGGATCCTACCACAATCAATATATCTATGGAGGGTTGTTTTCTCCAACCAGGGTTTATTGTCAACCAATAAAAGTTTTTCCAGGTTTTTAAAATGATCATCTGCAGATAATTCTTTGACAGAATCTTTACTAAAGTTATCTGACTCATCTGCAAACATACGATCAAATTCCTCTTGACGCTTGTCGCGTGATAAAAGCAAACTCCACACCATAATTCCTAGACAATAACAATAACCTTAAACACTTAAAAAGCAAAATTCTGGCATGCGCGACGGTGGAGAGAATGGAGTCCTGATCACAGAGCTCCGTCCCCACCGGCACATATATTTGAAATAAAAGCGGCAAAAAAATAAACTTTCACTCATTAATCATAGCGAAGGACAAATAATCATTCCCAGATGGCTTCCAGCAAAACACCATGGACTAAAAATCAGCAGATATCCACATATCTCAGAAAGAAGGGGGCCACATCATCTGATAAGCCGGGGACTCCCGCGCAATCAAGTAACATGGATCCCGATTATGACCCTTCTACAGAAGAAGATAGAGATGAAGAGACGGTCCGGCGAAAGGATATGAAAGAATTCTGTGCTAAAATGCAGACGTTCTTCAAGAAAGAGCTGTGGGCCATCAGACAAGACGTGGATGCAATAGGAGAGCGGACGGCCACCTTAGAGGCAACAACAGACGAAACAACTGCTACCTTGACACAGACTCAAGAACAAGTCAGCACATTACATGAAAAGATTAAATTCTTAGAAGATAAAGCGGAGGATGCGGAAAACCGTGACAGACGGTGTAATATACGTCTGCGAGGAGTCCCTGAAAGTATAACAGACCCGGCAGATTTCACCAACAACTGGCTGGAACACTTGTTCCCAGATAAACCGGAGTCTGAAATCTGTTTAGACCGCTGCCATAGAGCTTTACGGGGTAAGCCACAAGCAGGAGACCCCCCCAGGGATATTGTTGCCCGCTTTCATCACTACCGCACTAAGGAAGAGGTGTGCAGGATTGCAAGGGAAGCAAGGTCTCTGGAGTTTGAAGGAATCAGACTTCAGGTTTACCAGGACCTTGCCCCAGCTACCCTCTTCAAAAGAAAAGCACTGGCCCATGTTACAAAGACACTCAGGGATAACAACATTAAATATCGTTGGTTGTTTCCCTGTGCTTTGCTCTCTATTAAAAACGGGGTTGCACACACCCTTCGGAGACCGGAGGACGGGGAGAGCTTTCTGACCAAACTCGGTGTCACTGGTTCACCTCAGAGCCCCTCTCACTCCCCATCAACCAACTTAAAAACACCCGCCACCATCGGGAACAAAGCAGCCCGTCCCAAGAATGGATCAAAAAACAGTGATACCACCGAAATCCCAAACACCAAATAAGTCCTTCCCGTGCAGCAGTGCCCTTTTGGAAACCTTCCCACACCCAAGGCGACTGAAACCTAATACCCATGCACCATCAGGCAGGAGAACGACCTACCACGGCTGTTGGAGAATGATGAGTTCCTGGAGCAGCTCCATCCACAACTTTGAAGCGGCAGCCATCTTCCCCAGGTCCTTCCACGAGGTGAGCGGGAGACAGAATGACTTTCCCGCGCCACAGACCTGACGTCACTGCCAGGCACCTCCCTCTCGCGAGATCTCGGACACTTCCTGGAGATCTCATACTTCCAAGATGGCCGTTCCCCGTTCAGGAGCCCAAACCCTGGAGACTTCAGCACCTGTGTAATACTTAGTGTGGAGAGGCGATATGACATATGGCATTCTCCGCTTATGGGTATATACAGATGATGTTCCCTTTTACAGTTTGAGGGACATTAGGCTTCCCAAAAATAAACATACCACAAATACATATGTTACCAAAAACAATAAGATTATAAGTGAATACAGTATATATATGTGATATAAACTTGGTGAGATATGGTTGGTATATGTGTTGTGCCATATATAGGCTGTATGTATGTGTATGTATGTATATGTGTGTATGTGTATATGTGTGTATATGTGTGTGTGTATATATATGTATATGTATGTATGTATGTGTGTGTGTGTGTATATATATATATATATATATATATATGAGTGAAAAGAGAAAAAAGTAACCCGTATGGGAGCACTCAGGTATGCAATTGATATATTTGTTTATTTATTTGACACAGTGCAAAAAGGGATGAATAAACAGTACATGGCACACTAGCAGCAATTCACTTAAGCACCTGCAGCTGCTGCCGCCCCCATCCGTTTTTGGCGCGAAAAGCAACCCTATATAAACAGTATCCAGCTTTAGTTCCCTCACCACTCCTAGTCAAAGTCTCTGGACGAAACGCGTCGGAGTGGGGGTGCTAGGCAGGACCCCTGACCCATGGTTCACGTAACTATGCTACCCAGCACTTATGCAAACTACTTCTCTGGACTGCGACATTTCATTTTTTCACTAGGGATACTGATAACAAACACAAGGTTATTTAATAGGCATTCATTAGGCATTTTCCTATACATGCTATTCACAAACTTTAATGTTCTACACATCTAGGGATTTCATTCCAACATACCATCTTACCTACAAATGATTTATTTGCGCTGTTGGTATTGGTTATATTACTGTATGCTTATGCAGATGTATAATGTTTTGAGACTGTCATTTATATTTTGACCAGTCTACTTTTTGGTGTGTAGTGTGTACTATTCTTAGCCTTGTATAGGTGCCTTTGAACCCATTAACCTGTTGTGATTCACTTTTGATTTACCCTAGTGTTTTTTGAGTCACTATCCTTTTCATGTTTAGGGTTGACAACTTGTGTCGTTCCCTAGTGCTGTTCACTTGTGTTTAAGGGTAGCACCTGTGACAGGGATCCATGCCTCTTTTTTAAGTGTTTTTAATCATGTACTGTTTATTCATCCCTTTTTGCACTGTGTCAAATAAATAAACAAATATATCAATTGCATACCTGAGTGCTCCCATACGGGTTACTTTTTTCTCTTTTCACTCACATAATTCACAACCCGTGAGCACCGCCAAACCTTACTCATGTAAAGCAAATAGTATATTTTCTTTGGCTTATGGTGGCATGAATATTGTACAAGTAGATGCAAGGTTTTTCTTCCCTATCCCTTCCCCCCTCTTTTTCCCCCGTTATTTGAACATATATATATATATGTACATGTGTGTTGTATATGTGCTTTATGTGTATATATGTAGTGCATACACTTTTTGAACACTTGTATTCTGCTGTATTGTGTACACGGTATATATATGTAATAGATATGTAGTGGATATATGTATGGATACGAGGTGTAGCTATATATGTATATATGTGTATGAATGTATGTATATGTATTATACTATACGGTACTGCATTATGCTATATTATATCGAACTGTTATATGCTATAAGTGGATATATGTATATGTATGTATATATATATATATATATGTATAGGTACTATAGGTCGAATATGTATGTGATATATACATGTGCGATGTACATGTGTGCATGCTTAGGTATATTTATAAATATGTAGGTACACTGTATACGTGTGCATACATGGATATATGTGTATACGTAGATACACTAAGAACTCGCTATTTTTGTTATTCGCTACATATATAACTAGGTGCTTTATGCTGGACACCGTGTATACTATGTATCATTACCTTTTAATATTCACTATCAACACTATCAGTAGTACTATTAACACCATCAATAAGCCCCGGTTATTGATAGTCTGGCTCATCACAACACTCATTAACATTATACTGAACTCTTTATTAAAAAGAGACTTATTTAGGGTACCCAAAGATATTGTTATAATTATTATAATAACGTAGTCATCCACATTCAGAGGTTCACTTATGTACGATGGGCAGATATACATATATATCTACCTGGGTCACTTTAGCTGTAGAATCCCGTACTCAGAGTCCTACATATAGGCAATGTTTACCCAGACTCAGAGATGTTTAATCAAGCCCAAATTAGTATATTTAATATTTAGGGAGTTGATTACTTTTTTGACTAATTGTTACCTAATGTAATATAATTATAGCACTCGCTATAACTAACACAGGGAATTCAAACTAGTTGACGAACACAAATAAGATCCACATATAAGTTGCTTAGGTAGTATATATGGTTCTCTAGTGTAATATATATATAGTTGTTATGACCTGCACTTCATATTAGAGATACGCAGATTATATATGTTTATCCCCCACATAACCTCTGGTTAATTATCCTCAATGGGATTACAGTTAATTCAGTTAATACGCTTAACCCATTGTTCACTGTCTTATGCTTAGGTTATAGAAACGTTTATCTATACTACGGTGATGTTAACGCCCTATTTACCTCTTGTGTCCATATATCTGTCTTTTATACCTTGTATGTCTCACTTGTCATATGTCATATGTGTCTTCTCGGTTACATATATCAAACGACCCATAGAAAATATATGAGATAGTCTACTAAAAGTTGCTCCATAATTGTCATGTACAGTCAAAGTTTTGACTATGTTGTTATTAGATTTTGTGGTCTCACGTAGAGTACAATTGTTGTCCCTGTTTATATTAAGCAGCAAAGGATGAGAAATGAATCTCTGTATGGTGCTTCTAATTCCCAGAATAGTGCAATGAAGGCAATATAGCCCAGGAGTCAAGGGTTGAGTCAAATCAATGAAAAAATGTATATATGTGACAGGGTATATAGCTCACCAAATAAAGCCTGATATGGACAGAAAGCATATAACCACCCTCAAAATGAAATCACAAAACAGCCCCTATATAAAAGGACTCCCAGTGCATTCACTATAGAGAGGGATGGTGTCCTGAACCAAAGGCTGGAGCCATGCAAATACCCTATAGTCACAGTCACAATGTAAGAAATACATCATAACATCATAACCCTTTTAGAGAGCTCATTATTTTCTACAGGCGTTATATTGATGACCTGTTTTTCATTTGGGATGGTGATTTTCTTTCTTTTGAAACTTTCTTTAACACTCTTAATATTAATCAGTATAATCTCACATTTACTTATGATTTTGATATTCAACACATTGCTTATTTGGACATAATGTTGTATATAGATGTCAACAAAATCATTCAAACGGACGTCCATAGGAAACCTAATTCGCGTAATGCGTTCTTGATGGCTAGCAGTAATCATTCCAGGCCCCTCAAAAAGGGGATTTTGAAGGGGCAATTTTTAAGACTTAGAAGACTCTGCTCCACAGAGGAATCCTTTGATATTCAGGCTGAGGATTTGGTCCATAGATTTCTAAAAAGAGGCTATAATAAGGTTCATATTGTGGAATCTCTTGATGCAGTTAAAACTCTTGAACGTGCTGATCTCTTTATTGGTAAAAAGAATTACAAATATAAAGGGAATAGAACCATCATGCCCAAAAAAATGGAGAATAGGGCACCCTTTTTCATTACACAACAGTGTAAGCAGGCAGATTCTATTAGAGGTATCATTCACAAACACTGGCACACCCTTAAATTGGATACAGATTTACATAATGTGGTTAAAGATGGACCGAAATTTGTTTTTAAAAAAGCCAAACCACTGGCAGGTTTTCTGTCACCAAGTCTGTTTCGTTCAAACCATCCACAACATATTTCTAATATAGCAAAAGGCTTCTATAGATGTGCTCATTGTGTTGTCTGCCAATATGCCATTCCATTGAAAAGTATCCAAACATCTAAACCTAAAAGGAATATAAAAGTGTCCACATTTATCAATTGTAATTCGAATTTCATTGTGTACATATTGAATTGTGGTTGTGGCAGGCACTACATTGGACGCACCATTAGACCCTTGAAAGCTAGGATAATGGAGCATGTTAGAGCCATAAAAAATCGTACTATTACACATCCAGTGTCACGTCATTTTGCCCATTGTTCTCAGGGGGGTATCCAGAACTTCTCCTTTTTGGCTATTGAGCATGTTCCTCCACCCATTCGGGGTGGTGACAGACTGAACATGCTCAATAGACGAGAGATGTTCTGGATCTTCAGCATGGATTCCCTATACCCGAACGGGATTAATCAAGATTGGGAATTAATCCACTTTTTATAAAATTATTTCATTTCTAAGATCAGTCTTAATTTAAGATATAATGTCCTAACATTTATATTTATATTCATGCTAAATGTGAATTAATATGTGATTTTTCTATTCGTCCACCCTTTAGGGGTTATTTAGTTTGCTATATTATTAGTATTAAAGTATTATATTTTACACATTCTTATTATATATCATTTTTGAATCTATTCTATACATTCAAATATTTTGATTCTAGATGTGTTTAGAAAATTCACCAGCTTTGATATATTTTTTATACTTAATATATGGTTTATTATTTTTTAGTAAATTTTACATATATGCAGTATTCTTATTCTTTGCACTATTTCATATATATACATATGTATTTCTTTAAATATTATGGTTATTATTATTTTTAGTTCTAATATAAGATTGTTTATTTCTTTTTCTATCTAGTTTACGATTTGTTTGCATCATTATATATTATTAAGATATTGCTATAAGATATAAAAATATGAGTTATGGATTCATGGTTGGGTATAACTATATATGTCCCCATCTATCAATTAAGAGTTTAATATAGTTAGATTATGTTTTTATTCTTGATTTATTTTTTTGTATAGTACATTGTTTTCTTCTTCATCTATTGCTTTGATTATTATATTCTAATCTTTTGTTATCTTGCTTCGTTTTTGCTTTTTATATTGATTTACTATTGAGTTGTGTATTTGTATTGTACTTCCGCCTTTGCCTTTTCAAAACGGAGGTATTTCTACCCTATGAGGCCACCGTAGTTCTTACAGGGACTCAGTTTCAGTCAGATTCTTTCTGACTGATTTTTGGCGCGAAATTACTTCCGCATTGACTGGCATATAAGGTGGATTAGCAGGGACATAGGTTACTCTTTGATAAAGCGCTATTTAGCGCGAAATGCATTAGATGACCCTTTTTATGTAGCTTTTGCTACCATGCATCTCTATTAAAGCATTTTTAATTTTCACTACTCAGCCTCCAGCCCTACTTTTTTCAGCAGTGCTCTACCTTCTCTCCACGCATACCTGTTTATATTAAGGTTCCCAATGTTACGTGGCACTCAAGACATCCAAGTTAAGCTGCCGCAGTTAATAAGTTAATAAATTTATGGAAAATGTGTCGGCGGGGTTATCCCCGGCGACGCGCATGTGTTTCTCTTTTGGGTCCCTCAATAGGAGAGACCGACCACAAGTCCCAGGCAGGTTTGCCTCCATCACAGGAGTCCGATCCATCTATACGATGGAACCAGCAGACCTGCCCACTGGGCATAGGAACAATCCTCGGGGGCTCCCGGGGCACGTTCCTGACTTTTATTCACTCCTTTTTACATTTTCCCTTTTTTTTGTGTTGCTTTTTAACCCACGTTATATCCCTCTTGTAGCTTCCCTTGTTTTGTCTCCCTATCCCACCTCTGTCCTCTTCCCTACCTCCCCATGGACAAGCGGAACCATATGGATGAGACTAACCGACATACTAATGAGAAGAACATCGGATAGATTCACCAGAATGATGGCCAAAGGTGAGTATATGGGTCTTCACACTTGTTACTTCTTCCAATATAACACATGGCGTTAACCTTTATATCTCACAATGTAAAAGGCTTCAATAGTCCAATCAAAAGAAAATTAGCTTTCACGGACTATAAGAGAAAACAGGCGGACGTGTTGTTCTTACAGGAGACACACTTCAATAAGAACAACCCACCCAAATTCCTAGACAAAGGCTTCTCCCAATTTTTCGCTTCATCAGCCTCAATCAAAAAAAGAGGGGTAGCCATTTTGTTTAATAACAAAATCCCATTTGTCTCCCAGACAATTAAAAAAGATACCGAAGTCCGCTATATAATTTTAGTAGGAATGATTCACGAACAGCTTATCACATTCGCCTCCCTCTACGCACCCTGTATACAAGACGCAACTTTCTTTGATAAGTTTTTCAAAATATTAAACTCTGTAGCTAAAGGCTGCGTCATAGTAGCAGGAGATTGCAATATAACAATGCATTCAGATATAGATAGATCAAGAGGAGGAGTCTCTGACAATAAAAAAGCGCAATCCGCCCTTCACAGAGGCCTGAAGGACACCCAGTTAGTGGATATATGGAGAGAGCTCCATCCATCTACCAGAGATTACACTTTTTACTCCCACCCACATACCTCATACAGTAGAATCGACTACCTCTTTGCCTCGTGCCACCTGGTTCCTATGGTCACGCAAACAGAGATCCATGATATTTCATGGTCTGACCACGCACCAATAGAGCTAAGGTGCAATAATATCCGAGCCAATCGGCCAGGTGCAAACTGGAAACTTAATGAGTCTATTCTTAAGATACCCGAAATATGTGATGCACTAGATCAAGAAATAGTTCAATTTTTCAAGATAAACACAGGCTCTGTGGAATCCCATACGATACTTTGGGAGGCTCATAAAGCAACCCTAAGGGGCATTTTGATCAACATCACAGCTAAACGAAAACGAGAGAGAGATTCCAAAATTAATTTGCTCCAATCCAAACTACATTCTCTTATCTTAAACCACAAATCTAATCCTGATTCACAAACAACACAGGATTTAAAAGATACAAAAATTGAACTGAACATGCTATTGACTTCCAGAGCAGATAACTCCCTGAGTTGGTCCAAGAGGAAATTCTACGAAAAAGCTAACAGGCTGGATACGATGCTGGCTCGAGCTTTAAAAGATAGGCAATCTAAGTTTAACATCCAAGCTATACGCTTAAAATCGGGTATACAAACAGCCAATCCCAAAAAGATAGTAGAAGAATTTGGTTCATTTTATAGTTCCCTATATGACGGTAAGAAAGTGGCACATAATAACAACACGAGCAGAGCTCTAAGAGATTTCTTGACCAGCTCAAAGATAGGGAGATTGACAGAGAAAGACAAGGAGGTCCTGGGCGCCGACTTCACATTAAAAGAAGTGTCACAGGCCATCAAAGAACTTAAACCATCAAAGGCACCAGGTCCAGATGGTTTCTCGGGGCTATACTGTAAGAAGTTCTCAAATTCACTTGCCCCACGGCTGCTCCACATGTTCAACGCTATATTAGCAGGAGCCCCGATCCCCAAGGATATGCTGCGGGCGTCTATATCTCTAATACACAAACCTGGCAAGGATCCGCTGAATTGTAAAAGCTATAGGCCAATTTCCTTAATTAATACCGATATAAAAATATATGCTAAATTGTTGGCCAACAGATTAAGTCTAATCCTACCCAGACTAATACATCCAGATCAGGTCGGCTTCATCAAAGGAAGGCAGGCAGCGGATAACACCCGGCGATTTATTGATCTGCTAGAATTGGCAAATAAAAATAATACTCAAACCATGTTATTAAGTCTGGACGCGGAAAAAGCCTTTGATAGGATTGACTGTCCATATCTAAAAGAGACGCTAGCGGCATTTGGCTTTGGGGATCGGGTGAGTGAAGCGATTATGTCACTATACTCAGGCCCATCTGCCAGGGTTATACATCAGGGCTTCCCCTCACTCCCATTTCAAATCCAAAGTGGCACACAACAGGGGTGCCCGCTATCTCCCCTCCTGTTTGCCCTATGTATTGAACCACTGGCAGCACGCATTCGAGACAATCCGGATATCTCAGGGTTAAACGCATACGCTCAATCCCATAAAGCGGCCCTGTATGCAGACGATATCCTATTAATCATCTCAAAACCCCTCACCTCATTACCAAATCTATTTGACCTACTAGACAAATTCTCCAAAGTCTCTGGGTTCAAAATAAACCAATCCAAGTCTGAAGCTCTAAATATCAATCTCCCTAGACATACAGAGAAACTACTGAAACTAAATTTCAAATTCAATTGGCAAAAGAAGTCTATAAAATACCTAGGGATTCATATCACCAAAGATGCAAAAAGCATCTACAATGCAAATTATCCCAACCTAATTCGGACATTAAAACAAGACCTAATCAGATGGTCTTCCAAGAAGATTTCTTGGATAGGTAGGATACATAGCGTTAAAATGAATTTACTTCCCCGTATCCTATACCTCTTCCAGACACTACCAGTGCCACTCAAACTGAAGGATATACTCTCACTTCAGTCTGCAATATCTAACTTTGTCTGGAACGGGAAGAAACCGAGAGTAAATAAATTAAATATGAAAAGACCTACCTTAGCTGGTGGCTTAGCGGTACCCTGCCTGTTATCATATTATAAAGCGGCTCAATTAAGTCATATTATACAATGGCACTCAGACCCTACATTGAAGAGATGGGTGGAATTGGAAAGTGCTGCATGCTCCCCATTAGAGCTCAGCAGCCTGATTTGGTTACCTAAATTAGCGAGAATACCCGCTACCCTGCCGCTCACCTCAATGATCAACTCTCTATCGGTTTGGGAAGCAACAAGAATCAAAAACTCTCTCACATCAAGATACTCTTTAATGTCCCCCATATGGAACAACACGAGTTTTGCACCTGGCCTAATTGGTAACAGTAGTTCCATCTGGAGATTAAAAGGATATAGTAGACTCAAAGATACAGTATAGAAGGATACAATCTAAAAATCAAAACATTCGACCATATCAGACTAGAAAAAGATATTCCCCACACAGAATTTTATAAATACCTCCAGATTAGAGCATTCTATAACAAATCCGCCCCATACCCTCCCTTGACAAACTTCGAAAAGCTCTGCCGGGTAGAATCCGACACGAAGGGACTTATATCTACGATCTACGGAGAGGTCGTCGAGTCTGCCACTTCCAAACAGCAAGCACCCTCATTCCAAAACCAATGAGAGTTAGACCTAGGGGAAACCCTAGAAGAAGAAGATTGGGACTCCATATTCTTAGCTACTGCTAAAAGTTCCATATGCACAGAATTTTATAAATACCTCCAGATTAGAGCATTCTATAACAAATCCGCCCCATACCCTCCCTTGACAAACTTCGAAAAGCTCTGCCGGGTAGAATCCGACACGAAGGGACTTATATCTACGATCTACGGAGAGGTCGTCGAGTCTGCCACTTCCAAACAGCAAGCACCCTCATTCCAAAACCAATGAGAGTTAGACCTAGGGGAAACCCTAGAAGAAGAAGATTGGGACTCCATATTCTTAGCTACTGATAAAAGTTCCATATGCACAACACTGAAGGAGAACGCATATAAAGTCCTCATGAGGTGGTACCTCACCCCACTCAAATTATCTAAGTTCATTCCAGGGTCCTCCCCATTGTGCCCCAAACAATGTGGAGGAACAGCTGACCTGTTACATATGCTGTGGTCATGCCCGCGGATCTCACTAGTTTGGGAACAAATCAGGAATTGGATCCAGAGGATTTTCGACCTCTCTATTCCCCCAGACCAATGGCTGTTTCTCTTAAACAGACCCTTAAAAGACATTAATAAACTCATTGCACATTTCGCAATAGCAACGCGGTGTGAGATTGCAGCATTATGGAAACGCCCTGAAATTCCAATTATCCCAAAGATTCGGAATCGTATTTGGTTTATCTGCCAGATGGAAAAGCTAACAAGTTTAGTTAATGATACTGGTGACAATTTCCTAAAAGTCTGGACTCCTTGGTTAGCACAGACAGACATTCCTGGGGTAGAGCGTGACACAATCTGGCTATGATAGTTATAAATGCGTTCTCCTACAGAGAGGTGAAGACCGTACCCACAACAAATACCGCACACACCATGAGGTTGCTCATATATACCCTGCATCAACGAATGTAACTATTTGTCAGCAGTAAAGACATCTCAACAGCTCTCAGAAACCACCCCATCCATTCCCTCCGATCTCCCATTTCTATCCTACACCCCTTCCCCCTTCCCCCTCTCCCCCCCCCTTTTTTTTTTTTTTTTTTTATTTTTTATTATTTATTATAATTTATTACTATTATTATTATCCCCCGACCCCTCACAATAAGAGTGACTATCTCCCGCACGGTTAAGTAGGGCTCGAAAAACCGTGTGGGTCAGTTATGCGTAAATTAATGTTTACTATATGCTAAGTTGAAATATGTTTAATTGAACGTCTCTCTTTATGTATAAAAAGCATATATTCATCAATAAATTTCAAGTTATAAAAAAAAAAAAGCAAAATTCTATGCAGCACCCGCGAACAGTAAAGTGAACAAATACAAAAAACAGATAAGTGCGCACAAGAATTCTAACTTAATAAAAAGTGTTAATTGTGATAATAATTAAATCAAATACACCCAACCTCGTGATAGAAGTGCAATAGGTAAATAAATGTATACCAATGTAGATGAGCGTCTGCTGCTGTGCAAAAGGGTAGCCCAAGACCCTAGAATCTAGTAACAACAAAAACAAACAAAGCGCACAACACTCATCGTGAAAAATGTAATAAACAGTGTTTATATATAAGGTGTTTCAAGGTTATGCGTACATCAAGATTGATTAAATCAGGCATAGAGAGCCACAGTGTGGCAGTTACCGACAGCTGCAACCAGGAACCGCCGAAATTTCTCTCCCCCTTCCACGCACTCAGGTCAGGTGCAGATCAGGTGGAGTACCGGAATACTGATGTCTCTGCCACAGTCTCAGTGTCCAGCATATGGCGTTAATACGTCTGATGGATCCTTAAGGAAGAGATGTCTTTCTCTCACAGATATCCTACAGGTTCCTTGCTGCAGACCTCACTGCACATCCGCACGGGTCGAACAGCGTGGGGGGTGGTCCCGTGGTCCCGTCTGTGACATAGGGACGCTCGATGCGGCTCGTAAGGTGTTCAATCTGCTCTGTGTAGGAGTATTTGCCAGTCCTGCTTCAGACCTCACTGCGCAACCTCAGAGGCAAGCGACGGCACATGTTCAGAGGATTAGAAATCACACTCGGTACTCAAATGAATCGAGTGACTTCACAGAATAAAATATACCTTGGAATAAAGATATTAAAAAATATATAGGTTGAATGGTATCTCTCCAACGCGTTTCGTGGCTCAAAGGCCACTTCTTCAGGGAATAAAAACTCATAATCAATTGATCAGAGTATATACCATTCAAAACCATATGATTGGTTAATAGCTCAGTAGTAACAGCAAATCACAATTCACTATACTAATGCAGCACAGCTGAAACATCAGAGCTGCATGAAATGTGTTTTTAGGGGGAAACATCCCACCAACACCAAAATTCATTTACAGGAGAGCAAAGAATTTTAAAAATACCTTGGCTCCCAGTGATATTTTTCCTCCTATTCATAGTAGGGACAAGTTATGGTTAAATAAATCTGTAGGTAATTATGCATGTGGTAAGTGTTCCACTTGCAGTTACCTCCATAAAGAGAGGAAAACTTTTAAATCATCAGTTAACCATGAGGAGTTTAAAATTGAAGAAATTATAAACTGTAATACCACTTATGTGGTTTATTTGATTGAATGTTCATGTAATATCCAATATGTTGGTCGCACTAAAAGGTGTCTAAAAGTGCGAATCCAAGAGCAGATTAGGAACATTAAAAATGGCTATGATAAACATAGTCTGTCTCGACATTTCTCTGCATACCATAAAAAAGACCCATCCTCCCTTAGATTTAAGGGTTTACATACTGTTCCCATAGGGAGGAGAGGTGGAGATAGAATTAAAAATCTTTCCATGCAAGAAACATTCTGGATTTATAAACTAGAATTTCATACCCCCAAAGGGTTACATGAGGATGTGGATATATGGTCCCTGTATTGATTCTGTCAATAAGTGTCTTTAGATGTTTATGTCTGCTTCGAAACTAATTTTTGTTTCTTTCTTTCAGAGTTAATAATAACTCAATCTTTGCCATTTGTCATTTATTTGATTTTATGTCATATTTAGTATCATGTTCTATGTAGTTTTAAAATAATAAAATGTTTTCATGCAGCTCTGATGTTTCAGCTGTGCTGCATTAGCATAGTGAATTGTGATTTGCTGTTACTACTGAGCTATTAACCAATCATATGGTTTTGAATGGTATATACTCTGATCAATTGATTATGAGTTTTTATTCCCTGAAGAAGTGGCCTTTGAGCCACGAAACGCGTTGGAGAGATACCATTCAACCTATATATTTTTTAATATCTTTATTCCAAGGTATATTTTATTCTGTGAAGTCACTCGATTCATTTGAGTACCGAGTGTGATTTCTAGTCCTCTGCGCATGTGCCGTCGCTTGCCTCTGAGGTGGCGCAGTGAGGTCTGAAGCAGGACTGGCAAATACTCCTACACAGAGCAGATTTGAACACCTTACGAGCCGCATCGAGCGTCCCTATGTCACAGACGGGACCACGGGACCACGCCCCACGCAGTTCGACCCGTGCGGATGTGCAGTGAGGTCTGCAGCAAGGAACCTATAGGATATCTGTGAGAGAAAGACATCTCTTCCTTAAGGATCCATCAGACGTATTAACGCCATATGCTGGACACTGAGACTGTGGCAGAGATATCAGTATTCCGGTACTCCACCTGATCTGCACCTGACCTGAGTGCGTGGAAGGGGGAGAGAAATCTCAGCGGTTCCTGGTTGCAGCTGTCGGTAACTGCCACATTGTGGCTCTCAATGCCTGATTAAATCAATCTTGATGTACGCATAACCTTGAAACACCTTATATATAAACACTGTTTATTACATTTTTCACGATGAGTGTTGTGCGCTTTGTTTGTTTTTGTTGACAACACATAGGCCTCCAGACATGCACGCAGCAACTCCTCCACTATAAGCTCGGCCTTAATTTGCAGAGGGATAAAATTACAGGTGCCCAGCATCACATCCCTTTTGTCCCCTCTGCCCCTGTTATTCCCTTGCAAAGGAGAGGCAAAGTGCATCAAGTGCATCCCCTCTGTGTCACTCACATTACTGGTCCTGACTCCTACAGCTTGTTCCATGTTGGCCATGGTCACAAGATTGGTCCTGTAGCAATAGGCTTGCACTGCCTGATCTCCACATATTGGTTTTAAGGTTGTATGTAAGTGCCACACAGGAAACGGACATCATCATAATTAACATGGTCAAGCAGCTGTCACTACAGCTGTAAAGTGTTTAATGCTCAGGAAAGAAACCCATCATTGCTCTAATCACAATGTGTCTCTCTGACCCATTGTTCTGCTTCAGCAAGTTTCCATTAGATGGTGAGTGATTTTACCATTATTTATTTCATTTATTATCCAGGAGAATATTTCAGTTGGAATTCATCCTTTACTTTGTGTCATATTAGATCATATAAATTAATGTAATGTCTCAAACTGACTAGATTATCTAGAAATATATGTAGCTATAGATTTCCAAATGACTCAAACTAATGCAATTGTATTATGGATAGTTTCCTGTAGTTTTATATTTGAACATTCTTCTTAATGTTCAAGAACTATATCTTAAAACATATACTAATTAAGGTATTGCCTGGTATACTGTAAGGGCAGCATGTTCTGTATCATTTGGCAAGATGTACATTTAAGAAAAGTCAATCATTAGAAGTCTTTTCTTTCAACAATGAGCTTTATCAAAGTTGGCTCCAAGTAGACAAGTACTTGGAAATTACGCAGGGTCAGCCAGTGCTTTCTTATGATTTTTTTTGTAATGCATTTTCCCTATGGGGGTATGCATTGTCCAGCTGTATTGACTTGATTTTTTTTGTGGGGAAGGTAAACAATTAAAGTTATTGATCTGTTTCCTTCTGTACACAAAATGTGTTCTCTAGCAGTATTAAAGCGGTACATCAAGTTCATGAGAAAACATTTCTGCCCAGTCAGGGAAATAAATCATCAATAAATAAAGTAGATAAAAAGTAGATGAATAAAGTGTATATCAATACCATGTATTGGTAGGTGGACACTTTCAAGCTCCTTAGAAAAACACTTATCAGCAACCACAATAAATGTGTCAATGTTTCAAAGTCTCCCTGTTGCAAAACAGATAAATGTGGTGCTATTTTCTGAGATTTCAAAACCTGGACTGTATGGATCTGTCCTTTGAGGGGGTTTTTTTTTTTTCATATTAAAAGGACAACCTCAGACTGTTCAGGTTGCTAATTCTCCAAATCACAGTTTATAAACCAGTGATGATTGAAGCTGTCCTTTCAACTTGAAGTTTGGTGTCAAGTCTGGGGCACTGCAAATGCAGTGAGACTAATTCAAACATAAATTATCTGGGCAACCCACTGAAATCACGCATTGTGACGTACAATATGTCATCCCGTGAGATTGCTCTATAGCCTGAGAAAGAACCCTGATGTCAAATTAATAGGTCATTAAATATTGTCCGGTTTCTATGGACAATCTGTTTCACATTATAAATGGAGTAGTTCTAGTCTGGATTTGTTTCTTTAAAATAAAACTGATGTTGACCCCTTTTCTGCCAGAAGGACCTGCAACAAATTATGAATCAGACGTCCCTAAACATCTGTGATCAGTGACAAAATATTATTTTTAATGTTAACTGTGCATATCACAAAAACAGTCTTTATAGAGCATATGGACCAATTTCTCCAACTTGAAATAAACATTCAGTAATAAGTGTAGGTGATGGCTGGATATAATACCCCTTAATCAGATGCACATACAGAAGTGAGATGTACATATCCCGGGCATATCTAACACATTTCATGCACAGTAAAGTATGGTGGCCTCGCTCTAACCAATCCTTAGTCTTAGTCCATAGACACTTCGCCCGTGCGGAGGCGCGCTGAGGCTCAGGGAAAGCGGTGCTTTCCCTGGCCTTAGAGCGCGCGCCGTCCGTGGGCGTGTCTGGGGGCGGGCCAGCTCACGTGACCGGCCCTGCGCTCCGGCGACCTCTGAAACATAACATTTGTTAAGACACACGCTTCCGCAGGCGTGCGGAAGCGTGCGCGAGCCCCTGCTAAAGCCGCTCTCATTGCGGCTGCAGGGGCTCAGTGCCGAGCAGCAGCGCGCCTCAGCACGGGGCGCTGACCATGCCCAAGGCCTTAGAAAGGATAATGTGCTGCCTGGGAGAAAATGTATTGAGAAGGGTAAGTGCACTAGGAAAAAAAAAACATTTTCATGCAGATGTTAGAGGTGTGAATACAGAGTCATTGTTGGATTCATTACTACATTACAGAGACAATTTGCATGACACAGAGCCTCTATAATCTTTAACAAGCAATCCCGATAATCATTGAGTTGAAACAGTAACATGCCATGACATTATATTCTGTGATCAGCCGTTTTATTGCACTAGCATTAGGTGTTACCGTGAAACTCCCTGCATGGAATATTGATTCGCATCACTAAAGAAGACAACAGAGGGACAAAAAATGCCACGGTCTTCTCCAGCTATAACGAAACAGAAAGGCTACGATGTAATATTATTCATCAATGCCTCTCAGCTGCAAATCTGGGGCAATACTGATGCAAAAGAAGAAGAAAAAAAACAGCAAGAGATTTAATAAATAATACAATTATATGTTTCCTTGATAAACCTGCAGAAACTTTGTTGTTGCACTGCTTTGCATAATGGAGGCTTGACAAACAGACCGCAGAATACTGATACAGTATACTATGAAACATTTAGGCCCACATTTACTAAGCAACATTTTTTCATAATTCCCCTTTCCGGTACCGAAAGGCACGTTTTGACCCATACACAGAGCTTTCAAGGTTCCTCATCTCCGGATCATGAGAATTGGCCTCACACATACGTGAGAATTGGGCGATTCCCCTCCCCTCCCCCCCCACTCACATCCGGAGCATGCAATCCGGTGTCTTCTGGGGGGCAGGGTCCGTGACGTCGAGGATATGCTTAGGACTGTGTCTCAGGGTCTCTCAGCTCCATGAGATTAACCTTATGCTGTGTGAGACACTGACCTAAGCCATGAGACTCACTCAAATTGCAAGAGACTTGATAGGGCTGCATTCAAGTGATTATGCCAGGAGGTGTCTTCTGCACTGAATGGTGTCTCGTGTAATAGCACTGCTTAGTAAATACGGCCCTTCATACCTTTGCAGCCAGGAAGCCAACAGCACTTTGCTCTGCAATGCATCACTGGCTCCTATTGTTGGCTAAGTTCTATAGAAGCAAATATGAAAATGTTCTATAGCTGAGATTCAATTTAAATATTAATCCATTTAGTGCCTTAACATATTCAGCCACAGGGGATGTTATGATGTATATTTCTTTCTCACTAAGTTAAATGTCTTAGTGTCAGCATATTTCTGTTTTCCATTTGCCACAGTGTCCCTGTTAGAATAAAGAACAAACCCCTATAAAGTCCCTTTGCACATCTGCCACCATAACTGCGTGAAAGCTAGCATTTCCTTTATACAGCGACCAAAGTGACTTAAATACATAGTGGTACATTTATTTCCCATTAAGGAAGATCTGCTGCGACCACATTTTAGAAAGTTTTATGCAATAGTTATCTTAGAAAGCTGAAATGGAGGGAAGTCTCCTGAAATATTGAAATATATAGTATTTACCGCCATGCCCCTGCAGCATCGACCTACCACAGGCCACCCTCACATAGAATCTCTCACACACACCCCCACCCCCCTCCAGCAGGCAGAGGTGCTGGGGCGCAATGTATCATCATTCCAGCTGCCCCTGCCCCTCCTGCACATGGATCACGCTGGGTCAGGGCAGACCACCAGCAGTGCAGGGCAGGCAGACTACAGTGCAGTCCTGGGCAGGTGCAACCCAACCCCTGGATCTTGCATGGGAACAGCAGGCAGGATTATCTCAGCCCTCACAGGAAGCTGCAGGCCAGGAGTAGTCATCACAGGCCTGTGATCCAGACCAGAACCACCATCCCCGCCCCAACCCCCTCATCGGCATACAGCGAGGAGAAGGACACATCTCACAGGTCAGCAGAGTGAGGAAATACCCGGTAAGGAAATTACTCTTATTTCATGTTCTGATTATAGTGATTCAGACAGCGATAGTTCAGACTCAGAGAGCCTTTCAGAATTACACGAGACCCCATTGTAGATTCATTAAAAAAAAAACAGCTTATAGCAATTAACCAGTCAGTTAAAGCTAGGCCAAGCGGGGTTGCGCAGGAAGCCGAGTTGAAAAATAAGCACCAAAAAGTGAACAAGGTCAGCATAGCGAGGAAGGGGAAAGACACTTACGCCTGCGCACTGACAGACCTCTCCAGCCTGGTAGCATCCAAAATTAGGAAAGCGATAGTAAAGACTAGCGTTCAAGGAAACGCCAGGATTAAGGGGTGAGGCAGGGGGTGGCTCATTAGTTTCCTGCAGACCCAGAAGCCACCTGGGGTGAGTTGGATCCATGTTGGCAAGTTTGGCCTATTTCCTAAAAATCCACTCTCGGAAGGATATAACAAAAGACTTTATAGTGAGGGGAATTCTCATAGGCTGGGATAGGGGCGAAGGCAAAAGTGCAGATAATAGAGAGCCTGTAATGCTAGACAGGCCGGAGCCTCCTGAAGACATATGAGCGAATACAGCAGAAAGGGAGCTGTTTAAAGTACTGTTCGCAGCTGCATTTTTGGCGCTTTCAGGGTTGGCGAACTAGTGGCTGCATCAAAAACAAGCAGGGGTGCAGGTTTGCTACTCGCGAACTGTCCTGGTACAGGATTGTTCATTTCTCTGTATTGTTCCTGCTCTCAGGCTGCCAGCCCTCCCCAGCTAAGTTACATGTTTTTCCCTGCTCTGAAGCAGCCAGAGCTGTGTGTATTGCAACATAGTTGTTACAAGTGTAGCCAGGTCTCCCCAGCACGTCCGCACCCCCCTCACCTGACTGCCGATCGCGGGGGCCGCCGCGTCCAATGGCGGCTCCGTTCGGCGATGGCAGGGGAGAGGGCGGTCAGGTCCCGGCTCGGGGGTTGCCGGGGACGCGTGCGGCCGGTTGCCAAGGCCGCACGCGCATCTCAGGGCTCCCGGCGCTCCCGGACACGGGCGGATAGGGCGCCGCCATTGCGCTTCAGTTCGCGCATGCGCAGTAGGTCCCCGGCGGCCCAGTTAGCTCGCGCATGCGCAGGGAGGCTGCGAGAGGCAGGGAAGAGTCGCGCGAGAGTAGAGAAGGAGCAGGAAACAGTGAGGCGGCCATTAGTAGTTCGCGCATGCGCAGGAGAAGCGCGCACGCGGCCCCAACGCTATAGCAGCCTCCTGGGAACTACAATTCCCAGGAGGCATAGGGAGACAGGCACCAGGTGCCTCATAGCGGCCAATAGGGCTGGAGGATTCTCAGCCCGGGAGAATAGATACATTTCCCGGGCTTTGGTCACGTCAGTTGGAGCAGCGGAGCAGAAGGGGAAGGAAGGATGCAGGGAGTGAGTGCAGCTCCTGCATCCAGATAGGTACCCTCACCCTCCAGGTAGGCCCCAACTCCCCACCAGGTTAGTGGGTAACTGAAAAGGGACGGCCCTAGATAGGGAGGTCACCCTTAGTGTGTGTAAGGTGCAGGTTTGGCAGTGCCACAGCGGGTAGTGCTGTGCGCACTGGCAAATAGGCACAGAGTGTGTGCAGTGGATTATTGCTGCGGGTATCCAGGTGGCTGTGTATGATTGCCAGCTGTGTGTGTGTAGTTGCATGTGCTGGGCGCAGTGTGTGCAGCGTGTGTGAATGTCACCAGGCGGACGGTGAGAGCTGTGTGTCGGCTGCAGGCGTGTTAGGATTAGGTTACAGTTAGGAGCTAGTGGTTAGTGAGGTTTCTGGACTTGGGGTAGTAGGGGAGGGGGGTAGGTTATTAACCCCGCAGGCCCTAGGAGTTTTCCCCAAGTCACCTCAGGTTGCGGTACATCAGGAACAGGCCCTAGGTTAGGGTTCCTGTCACGCTACTGCCCGTTAGAGAGATAGGGATTCAGCGGCGGTTGCTGTTCCCGGAAAGCGGTTGGACCCACGTTGGGGTCCACAGAGACTGTGTTCCCGAGGGGACCGCCCTAGCGGTCCACAAGTGCAGGAGTTCGGTTGGAGGAGTCCTCGTCGATTGACCCTTTGAGAAGAGTGTTGCAGGCCCGAGCATCGGAGTGCTCGGAAGGTACCTCTGTATTATATGTGCACCAACAGGCCTATTAATTTAGTGACTGCGCAGTCACCCACGATCTCCGTAGGAGTACGGGACATTGGGTGGGGTTTTGGACAATGGGTTCACTGATGTTTGGGAAGCGTCCTGCGCGACGCAATAGGTGTTTCCTCTAGAGAGGGACACAGGTTACTAATGTAGTATACACGTATGTTCTATGTTCATAAGTAAAGTCCTTAGTTATTATATAATCACTGTATGTGTGGTTTCTGATTGGGTTCCTATGTAGGGTCATTCTACACTTCCCTAGAATCCTACATAGGTGGAGGCGCTGAAAGAAGATCTGTTCCAGAGGATTCACCCCAGGCTGTCATTAGCGGAGGCTCAGACCTCCTGTGAGCCTGCAGGTATACGCACCACACCGGTAACACTACATGTTCTACTCACCCACACTATATATGCGATTGGGTGGGGTGGAATACCCGTTACACAAGTAATCCCCTTTTACACAGCCTCTAGTCAGTTACCCTGGCAACCTACCAATACTCACAGTTTGAGATTGGTTTAGTCCTCTCCCCCTGCCTAATCTGCATATTGTTATGCCCCTTAGTGTGTTCCTGTCTGACAGGAAAGTGTGGTCCCTCTTTCCAACAAGTAGCCAAAGTGAGTATACACTTCTTCCACTGCTCCCTTAGAAAAGGAAATCCTTTTTACTTCCCCTCAGAGAAGCACTTCCACATAGCAGGACACCTTCTTCTCATAAGGCAATTCTCCTAACAAGGGACATCTGCTATTACAATCCACATACAAGTACTTTTATACTTCTGTTAACTCCCTCAATAAAGTTGAAGAAAAAAGAAGGACTTTGTGTGCTTTAAAAAGGGACGAGTTAAGCTACATGGACTTACTCACATGCTACATATGAGCCTGGGTCCAGAATATGAACGTTGCAATATACAAGAGGACAGTGGTGTGTAGAATTCACAGGTCAGTAACAGACCAGTGGGGTAAAGGGGCATGCATGGGTTTACCTCATGATGGATAGCATTAGGAAGCTATGCCCAGTCAGGTTGATAAAATGGTATGCAAGGCAAATGCCCAAAGCAGGGGCAATTTCCTCATCCACCAGGACACAACGCCACTCACAAGGTACCAATTTCTATGCATGCTTAAGCGGTGCCTAGTAGCCTGGGGGGATAGCCCTATGTTATTTAAGACTCACTCATTTAGAATTGGCATTGCAACGGCGTCAGCAGAGGAGGGCTCTATGCTGGAGCAAATAAGGAAACTGGGGAACTGGAAGTCTAGCGCGTATAGGGGTTACATCAGGACTAAATGGCACAGCAATGTGTAAATGCATGAATTTTACCATTCTGTCCTATTTTCACCAGTAAGCGAACGCGGTAGAACCCTGGAAGTATGGACAATGAGCCACTCGTTAATCTATTGGGGTATACGAAAGGTGACAGTTTACATCTGTCAAGGAAAGGGTTAGATTGTTTATAAGGAACATTAAGGCGATATTGCAATAATGGCCACGTTTTGTCTTTTTGCAAACAGGGTCACAGCTTGGGGTGGGCGTGCGGCCCCAGAGTAGCCGGTGCCTGCTGGTGGACCTCCGGGTGGTGGAGCTACAATCCAAGCTGAGGGATAAGGAGAATGGATGAGGACTGTAGGGTCCACCCTAAGTAGAGCCCCAAGAACAGTTTTGCAGGCTGTAGGGGCTGGCATTATGGCCACCCATGCCCAATCAGTGCTGTGGGATGCCTAGATGCGAGATTTAGGGCTGAGCCTAAACTACCACTCAGGGGATGTCTATCATAGGGCGGGGGGGGAGTGCAGCTGTAGGATGGCTGACAAGGATCTCTCCCCCACCCCTTTTATAGAATGGACAGGGGGAGGGAGTGTGACCAATTGCCGGCCAGGCAGAGATCTCCCCCCATCCCCCCATTTGTTAAATGGTGTAGGGCTGGTGGAGAGGCAGGGGTTTTTTAACAGGTGTTGTTGAAATAAAGAAAAGTTCAAACACAAATATCATTAGAATATTGAAAGTGAAAACAATAAAAACAAATATATTACATATGGGGGTAGTGCAGCTCCAGAAAAGGACTGGAACCAATGTCCAAAACAGGTACCCTGAAGCAAGGGATCAGGAGCGCAAATACCCCCCGGATATATGAAAAATAATGAGAGACACAAACTAGTGCAATAGCGTATGGACCAACACTGTGATGGTAATAAAACATATCTCACTCACAATTGAGAAGCTTAAACAGGCATTGTGGTTATTCAGAGTTACCAACTCATAGTGGATTTATTTCCAATGTTTGTAGGTGGGAAATCCTCATTAGAAGGATAATATGATAGGGAAATTCCCATATGTAAACAGTACAGAGAGGACACAGATAGTGTAGATTGTTTTATAAACAAAGAATCAAAAGTATTACACTTACATAAGTGTTAGCGGTGCAGGCATGTGGACCACCCTGGGTCAGAACGTGGATAAGGATCTTGTCTATTATTCCTGGAAGTAACCCCCGTGATGACTGTCCACAGGAAATGCTGTCTAAGTACAAATAGAAACCAGGCAAAACTTGGTCCAAGATCCTCAGGATGGTCTTCCACAATTCTCATGGGGGCTCCAGATGGTCTGCACACTCACCCTACGCGTTTCACTCAAAGAGCTTCCTCAGGGGTTAATGTCATGAACTTCTGTGTCACTGTTCTTTTTAAGTGTTTCTCCGGTCTCGCCGTTATTCTGACGTCATCATGCATGACGCCAATGACATCATGACGCGCGTGACGTCCCGCTTCATACTCGGTATCCATAACAACTGGACATAAACAAAGAAATCATCTGCATGATTAGTGAAGCCTGAGCAGGCAGAAAAATGCACAGAAAGTCCCTGTAAGGATTAAATCGGCTAGCAAACAAGAAGTGCAGCTAAAGGCTACATACACTAAGTGAATTAAAAGTTTCAATTGATACAGTACAGTCATAACATAATACATATCAGAACAAACACTCAAATACACTTTATATACATATAATAAAATGCACAAGAATACACAAAAATACAAAATACCCTCCCAAAATTGTAGAAATGATCTAAACTGAAGGATATAAGTATTAAAACACATAAAATCAATTATCAACAATCACACTAGTTCTAGAATTCTGTGAATTTATAATATAATATATATAAATATATACACATACTGTAAACAAATATATAAAAAGAAGTCTATAAATCTCCCACTCCATTGGACAGAAACTGCTTATCAATAAGCTACATATTTTTTTTAAAAAAAGGGAAAAATGTAAATGAATAAAATCAATTTAGTATATATGAATCGTTTTGAATATAAAAACGATATACTAATTAAATTAATAAAATAAAAATGCCAAATAAAATTTATTTGCCAAATAAGATACTCATATATGGAGGCCCGCAGCTCATTTAAAAGTGGATAAGGACAGATATACAAACTAAGAAAGCATTAATATCAAAATCCACATTTAAACCATTTGGTTGTAATATGTTTCAACGGTGTATCCAAAAGGACTTTGGCTGGGATAAATGTAGGGTCCTATTGCCTCCTCTCCAATTTGTATTAACTTGTTCGATTCCCAGATATGTAAGACCAATGGATTGGAATAGTGTTTCTTCTTGAAGTGTAATGGTACACTATGAGACTCTAATCCTAAAGTAATATTCCTAATATGCTCCAATATCCTCACTCTCAAGGGGCGGGTTGTCCTTCCTACATAATGTAACCTGCACGGGCAGGTGAGAACATATACAACAAAATTACTTTCGCAGTTGATGAAGCTGCTGATCTTTGACATTTTACCTGTTGTATTAGGAATAAAGTTATCTATTTTTCCTAACCCGAATTTACATGCTTTGCAGTGATCACATTTAAAAAAAAAAACTTTTTGTTTTCAGGCAGCCAAGTTATGTCTCTGACATTGTCTAATTTTCTCAGAGCACGTGGGGCCAGAGTGTCTTTTAGATTACGAGCTTTAGAAATGACTACCTGTGGTTTTTCTGGCAAAAAAATCTTTCAGTATTGTATCTCTTTTTAATACGTGCCAGTGTTTGCGGACAATCTGTTGGATGCTGGAGGATTCTCTATTACATTTTGTTATAAAAGCGATAAAGTCCTGATTTATCTCTCTTTTATTTATTCATTACTAGCAGTATCCCTGTCTTTCCCTTCTGCTTTCATTCTTGCAGCTTTTATAACTTCTGGATTATAATGGTTTTGCTCTGAATCTCTTTTCCAGAATGTCAGCCTGTCTTTTTGTTGAAATAAAGCTGTGACCTTTTTTCTTCCAATGTTGGCCTCAAGTTATTCATGGTGGTAGTGTTATCGAGAGGGGTCGGTGTGTTAAGCCTATAAGAAGAGACAGAGGCCCTAGCATGGGGTTGTTGGCTCCATAAGAGCTGCAATGGTCTGGATCTGTGAGCTGGGGTGTCGCTTGACTTCTCTCCCTTATGGGTGGAGGGGGGTGAAAGCTGTATAGGAGGGGTGAGGTATAGGAGGGGTAAGGTCCCAACCCAGGCAGCCAAATAGCAAAGGGGAAAGGGAGAGGGTATAAAGAGAAGGCCTCCAGAGGTAGGAGGCAGAGTTTAACGGAATAGATCAATATAAAGTGGTACTATAAATTTGTCAACAGAAACAAGTAGTGCTACTCTATGATAATCCAGATTTTGGCTCAGGACTGGGTCGTATCAGGTGTGAGAGCTGGAGAGTAGCAGGTGTTACCTCCTTAAGGGAGGTGGGTCCAAAAGGGTTTCCCAAGCCCTTCGAATATTTTAACAAAGTAAAAGGTATCTCAAATAACCAGTTCATTCAGTATCTTCAACTGAAGGCCTTTTACAATAAAACTCAGCCCCCTGATTCTCTAACAAAATTTGAGACTCTCTGCCTGCGGGACAGAGACACGTCCGGTCTTATATCAAACCTTTATGGTTGCTTTGTGAGCCCCCCTCCCCTGATGCATCAAAAACTGAAATATATGTCCCAATGGTAACAGGACCTGGGGGAGGAATTAGACTTGGAGGACTGGGATGACATTTTCCTGGCGGTGGCTAGACCCTCCATGTGTGTGACTATCAGAGAAAATGTCTACAAGGTTTTTATGAGGTGGTATTTGACCCCCCATGAGGCTTGCCATGTTCATCCCAGGATAGCCATCAACATGCCCAAAGGGATGTGGGGAACAGGCCACATTCCTGCATATGTGGTGGGGATGCCCACTTGTCTCCACTTAATGGGCCAAGATCAACGTGTGGGCCCAGGAATTCTTTGGTTTGGACCTCCCTCTAGACTCCTGGCTGTTTCTACTTAACAAACCATGCCACCTTCTCACGAGACACGAGAACAAATTATTGTGCCCTTTGTCCTCAGCCGCAAGATGCGAACTGGTGGCAGTTTGGAAGCAACCAATAACCCCATCAATCTCCAAAATCAAAACTAAAGTTTGGCAAGTCTGCTGCATGGAGAAGTTAGTCAGTCTTAATAACGACACCTGCTGAGAGTTCCAGAGGGTCTGGTTGCCTTGGATTCTGGGTGCAGGCCACCCAGGAGTAGACCCACTCAATTGTGCTATAAAATTGAGGTTGGGACAGCTATACCCTTCTATCTCTCCTTCCAAAAAACCTTGGGTCAAATAGGCGCTCTAGCTCTAGGCTTTGTGGCGTATCCCCCCACCCCCCCCCCCCCTCCGGGGGTATGGAATTGGAAAGGGTAGAGACTTGATAACTAAACCCATGGATGTTAATTTTTTTTCCCACCAGACTGTATTCTGCTTTTCCTCTATTACGTGAATACTTGTGATGAGGTATTTTGCTCTGTAAGAATGTACCTGGTTCTGTAACCCCCCCCCCCCGTTTTATTTTCTGTACACCCCCTCTTTTGATTTATCCTATCCCTCCACTCCCTTGAAAAACATCAATAAAAATGTGAGTTTTAAAAAAAAAAAAAACAAGCAGTTCTACTGTGGGGATGTAAATTAAATAGGAGTGGTACTCATATTCATGGGCGGATTTCCCTACAGGGCATTCGGGCTTGCCCCGATGGAGCAGTGTTGGGGGCATGCAACAGCACGCCCACCGCACCGGTCACACCACGCCCCTGCTCATATTACCATAACACTTTGACTGCCTTTATTGTTCCTTTAGTTTCTAATTTGATTACTTAATTTAAGAAAACTTCATTGTAACCAAAAAAGTTAATTTCTTGATATAAGCAGAGTTTTTAAAAAAAATCATATGGGGGTCCGATTGTGTTTCACAAATGGATCAATTACCCAGATGAGAGCCCTTAAACATGTCACTGGAAGTAGTTCACTTTGTACTAGAAGGGATTGCTTCTCCATGTCAGGGAAGCTTTGAGCTGCACTCACTTGAAGAATATAGAGGTTGCTTTAAAGCATATTGAACTGAGACCCATGAATCAAAGGTACCAATGTTCCTTCGTGTGTCTCGATGTACTGTAGCACATACTGTAAACTGTACTGTCACTTAGTAAAAACATAAAATGGTTGATTAAACAGCAAACAACGATGCTTCATGCTAGATTAGATGTGTTTTGCCTGTTGTCACATTAAATACAATGACTGCTCATGTCCTCTAGTTTATGTGGTGTTCAAATAACTGTATTACATTATTACATGATGGCAGCCTTATCCGAGAATAACCTCCCTCATATCTAGGTATGTTATTATTGTGAAATTACAAAATGTGTACTGTTATTGATCATTTACATTTTTTTTTAAATAGTGTTGAAGAAACGCATCTGTATGAGATTCAATCACATGGACAATGAACAATGATAGTTACGATAAAACAAACATTTCTGATCATTTAGCTGTACACTGTTTTCTGTGTGATAAAATCTGTCTTGCCATCAATAAATTAATACAGGGGCGGCCAACTCCCGTCCTCAAGGGCCACCAACAGGTCGGGTTTTCAGAATATCCCTGCTTCAGTACAGATGGCACAATCAGTGGCTCAGTCAAAGGCTGACCCACTTTGGCCACCCCTGTTTGATGTCTGGTTCTCCACCATTACTAACATGTCCTCCTTTGTGTGTTGTAATCCTCTTTTGAAATTCTTTGTGCACAGTTTAAGATCTTAAAAACAGAGTATTCAGATTACAGAGGATTAGACCGGTTTTGGGAAATTACTTTAGTAATCTTAATGAATTGATTACGCAAAGAATCTGATCCTAACTCCTACTTTAATAAAAAACCCATCCATCTCTTTCAACGGTTTAAAAATGATCTTGTGAATAGTTTTTCACCTTCCCTTGTAACACTGGGAAAATACTCATTTACCTTACATGTCTACGAGCAAATCACAGATCATTGGCTGAGCAACACATAATCTGTCTTCATTGGTATTAAATAAATGCTCATCATCTCATTTTTAAATGGTGAACTAATAGTTCCATTCACTAACCTTCATCATTATGAAGTAAGTAGTGCTTGCTCACACTAGTTTTATCAACACAGCACATCATTCTCTAATTCATGAATATAACTCAGAGACAAAAGAGTAGAGGAGCACAGAATCAGTACACACAACAGCAAATATGTAAACACAATGTACTTAGAATATAAAGGAACTAGATTAGACAATAGGTGATAAATTAACAGTACTAGATGAATAGTGATATTTATAATAATACTCACACGGCCGGTTTGTCCCGGGGAAAATATAGTCACCAATAATGGTAATGGTATGGTGAGGATTGGGCTTGTCTGTCAAGGAAAAGCGGCAAAAAGTGTTCTAGAGAAGTGAACACTAAACAGCGGTGCACTGCTTCCTACGGGAGTATTTAGTATCGATCCACAAATGTTTTCTTCTGCAAGTCATAATGAACAATATTTAGTCTTTCTCAAAAGTGGGATTTTTTTCTCCATTTTAGCTGTCAGCTTTGACCTTATTTTTTTATCCTAGTCTATTATTTAATTATAAGAATTTCACAATCCCTGAAGCAATCTGCTGGCAAAAATGTGCTATCAAAGAATCTCCTTTGCTATGTGCAATTTATCTTAGCACATTTTCTTTTTACAAACAAATTGTGTTTAATTTATTGATGTATAACAACGGCATAAACTACGTTGAACTTAGTAGCAAAAGCATAGATGTGTGTCAGCTTTCATATCCAAGGTATAGGAGATCAAATCTGAACAAAAATGTATTCTCTGTGTACTTTCTTGGGATGTAAAGACAAGAACTTAAATTGTAAGCAGGAGTGTAATGGAGCGGCCTGTAGGCAAGTTCAGTTTAGAGACCACATATGCATTTTAGGGTTAACCAAAATGTTTAGTGGTTTATTTCTCCACAAACAACAAAACATTGGGTACACTGTCCCTTTAAGACAAAACACAAACCGTAAAAAGAAAGCCTAATCCATTTTGGAGAATAAATAAACAGTACATGCCCTAACTATCTGACTGGTTGGATAGGCCAGTTCCCAGTCCAAAACACATGACATCTCTAGGCAAACTTCAGATGTAGGCATTGCAGTCCTGCTGCTCCCTTGAGGGCCAGCCTCTGACAGGATCCTGGGTCCTCTGTGTCCATGAACATGGGTCTGGTCCCATAGTATCTTGCTGTCCGCACACAACCTGTGTGTGTAAGACTCTCTCCTCAGTTGTGACTGTGCTAAGACGTCTCTCCTGTCAGTTTCTTGCAGTGGCTTTTTCTACCTGTCTAATTATCCAGGTGGAGACTGGTTAATTTACTGGCTGCAATTAACCAGCTCACTGATGGATTTCTCAGACCACTAGAGGCTTTTATTTAAACTGGGATAAATCCCTGTTACAAGGAGGTTTAGACATAGAGTCATATTTACTTTGTGCTGCTAAGTATGCTAGAAGACACCTGCCAGAGCCAAAATACACCTTATGGTCCCATTCACGTCCATACCAATGAAATGCATAAGCTTTCCCAGCACTGGTACATTCCATTTACAGTACCACTAGAGACTCAATGGCAATTTAATTATGGCATACAGTTCATGGTAAGGAGCACTCACGATAGTCCATCATCATTAGCCCCGGGTGCACAGTAAGTCAGTGTGATCACATCCATAATCATGTAAAGGGGAACAAGTAGTGGTACTCACATTGCCTTGTATAAAGGTCCGGACAGAAACGTCAATTCAACAAAGTAAACTTCTTCATACTGTACAATGCCATGCGAGTTCTGCCGCAGTGAAATTGTGGCACTCTTTTTTGTTTTTACAAATAAGAGCACAAATTAAAAAGTTAAAATTATGGGATAATTGGGATAATGACACAGTATGATATAAAAAAATATCTAAAAAATAGATATTGAGCATTAAAAGAAGGGGAGATGCATGCACGGGGAGTCCATCACTCTAAGCAGGAAAACATGCAAATGGGAGAGTACTCTAACTACAAAAGAATAGATCATAGCGTACAGAGGATAATGCTAAAAGTATGCACCCTAAGAACTCCAAAAAAATAACTTCCCAGGAGGTCGCAAGATTCTTCCATAAAGACACCATTAATAAACACACAGATACCCAGCAAGCTCTCAGAAACCCCCCCAAATTACCACAAAAGTTACATATATATATATATATATATATGTGTGTGTGTGTGTGTGTCAAGATGAGTGCTACTGGGCGTGGCTAAATGTATACAACAAGAAACAAAGAAGTCCAGAGCAACATCCAATGTGACAAAAATACACAGTGAAATACCTATATTTCTCTTGAAAAAGGGTAATTTAGTTAACCCTTTGGCCAAAGCGTATAAGCCTGCGAGCCACATCAAGGCATGACCAAATTCGCAGGTCCTAACACTAACTGATTAAAATTCTTATTTACCTCTATAATTAGAGGAAGAATGGTCCTAGCATTGAACCTGTCACAACCCTCCCTATTCTAATCCCCTATTGAACAAAAAGGGATTTGCAGAACAGATGTTTGAATTTGTCTGGCAGAATAAAAGGCCACGTATGGCGAGATCAATGTTAATGGCCTCTGAAAGAGGGAGGAGGTCTAGCGGTCCCGAACCTACATAAATATTACCTCGCCACCAACCTTTAACAGATTGTAATGTGGCACGTGCACACAGACCAGTACGATGGGCGGATATTGAGAGGAAACTATCGAGGCGGTGGATTTGACAGCAAGACTATGGCTCTCTAAGGAACACAAAATAATATACAGATCCTCAGCTCTAACCATAGATTTTACACTCCATATCCGCAGCACAGTAAAAAAATAAATTCTCCCTGGAAGAAAGTAGAATCCCCCTCCATAGCCACTATTAAACTAAGGGTTAATGAGATCAGGAGTATGGAAAGATTCACTGCCTTCCAGAAACACACAACTAAATCATATTTGAGGGTCTGGGAACCTTGGGAAACCTGACCGACCAGCAAGAGCTAGTCCGCAGAACAAAGCTCCCTGGGGACCTTGGGTAGATGGTGTTCGAGATTCTCATTATATGGATGCAGGTTAGTACCTTCCCTTCTTCAGGGACGAAACCTCCCTTCCTTTCTTCCACAGTTGGGTTAATAGTGTGATATCCTAGAAATATATGGGTCATGAAGTCTAACACCCACTACGTGCCTGAATACCCTCCCCCCTTTTTTTTATCTTGCATTCTGTGCCCTAAATGTAAAATATCCATAAAAATGTTGTGACAAAAAAGAAGGGGAGATGTTAGTCTCGTAACCTCAATATAGCTCATTCAGTCAGTCAATATACACTGGTCATTAAGACGAAAGCATGGTTTCTAATAAAGTAAAATGATGGGGCCAAGACTGGGAAATATTCCTTAAAAAGAAATGGATTTTTTTTACTTCTACTGAAGTTTTAACAAATATTCACAAGCTTTATGTATGTCACAGATCAATTCTGCAAGAACTCCATAGAATTGAATCACATACAGTATGGGGTTATTCCTAAAACGGCAATAGTGCAGATTGGCAAGGCTGTCGCAGAGAAACTCCTGTTGAAGGTGATGGCAGTGTCCTGATCAGTACTACCGCAGTTTAATAAATAACCCCATAGTTTTGAGAAAAATAGAATGTTCTTAGGATTTTGTTCATACATTTTCAAACAAAATAATCTGCATAATTATATAGCAATACATTATTTATCATTTCCAACCTCAAATAATGATCAAGGTTATCTTGGATTTACTGAAGTGAATTGATTGATGAAATTGTACATATTAGTGACAGGGCATCTCTCATTGACACAGTAAATATCTAATATGGGGAATTTGTAAAGAAAACAGCAAAACAATAGTTTGATAAGGCCTGAAAGCTGTGTTTGTTCTTGGGTTACTCTTTGTACTTTTCCATAAATATTTTGTCTGGATCTCCTTTATGATTTTAGTCTTGATTTACGAGGATATTTTGATTTATACAGTAGCACGGAAGTCTATCTGCAGTGATTGCTCTCCATGTATCAAATATATAAAAATGCAGCTCTGATTGATGATTCGGACCCCTTGAACTCGGCTCACGGACCCCTACAATTCGGAACTTTCCTACCCTCGACCCTTGGCTTTGGACTTAACTACGGCACCTTCTCTACGCCTGGATCTGGCAAGCACTACTACAAGCCCTGGTACCCCTGGTCGTGGCCACGCTACCAAATCCACACTCTGGGCACGCTCTCACTACTGCGGGTGCGTGGTTACTCACTCTCCAACGCAGTATTGGGGGTTAGTCTGGTGTGCGGGCAGTACAGCGTGACACACACCTGAAAATTCACAAGAATGAACGTGGAAAAATGTTCGAACTGCTGGTTCTCTGAAAGCCAGTCTGTAGAGCATCAGCAACTGGAACAGTAATTCTAGCAAATACGACAGCAAGCAACACGCTGTGGGTGCATGAAAAATGCAAAAGCTTTGAGCAGTGAGTGTGGGCTCATTACTGGTGATGCATCGGAGTCTTACAAAGGAAAGAGGAAGAGAAAGAAAAGAAGTTCTAAACTTATAGCAAAGTTGAAGAAAAGTTTATAGGTGATTCTGCAATGTCAGTGAAGCATGTGTCCAAGAGGTTCTGCAGTCTAGAGTGACTGGCTAATTCATCCTGGGAATGGCATAGAGGTAAACCTGGCCAGGGTAGTGGGCGTCCAGGAACAGAGACTGAAGGTGGAAAAGGATGAGCTAAAGAATGACGATTCCTTGAGTCAAGCTAAAGATGCGCCAGTTCACGCACTGCAAACAATGGGAAAAAAACAGTGTGTTTATAATAGTAGTGACTGGTGAAAGTGTATAGATGTACCAGAGATTTGACAAAATTTCTAGGCCATCTGCAAAGGCATCCTGTACATCCTGTACATTCATGAGATTGATCTGGATAGCAAACAAAAGGTGACAGAGAGACCTTGACAAGTAATTAAAATCTGATATAATTCAAATGGATAAGAAATATAGATTTATGGTGGGCAAAATTAGGTGGGTATAACAATATAAAACACAACAGGGTATCTGTGTTGTATATGTGAGATATTTGTTTCCTTCTCAAAGATTAAAATTAGCCCTGCCAAGACAGATGTCCCAGCGTACATTCAAATCATACAAATGTAATGATGAGGGTAGCATTATTCTAGGGCCGAGATGGGCAACCCTATCGCCAATCGCCACAAGTTGCGAATTGGCCATGAAAGTGTGGCGAATTTGAGTTTGCCAGAGACGGAGACGCGCCGCACGGCTGCAACCCCATGCGCCAGAGGAGACCAGGGAGCACCAGAATGAGAGAAGCATGCCGGGAGGAGGGAAGCATAGAAACAGGGCGAGAATGCCCCCCCTCAAAAAACACCTTCTTCCCTACCTCCTCCAGCTGCCCTTAAGCGCCAGTGGAGGCAGGGGGCGGGGGGGGCTTCAGAGCAGGCCAGCTCCCATGGGCAGCCAGGCAGAAGAACTCCAGCTGCTGGGATGCCAGCACAGGGACCACCCAGTCACACATGCTTCAGCTCCCCCACCCACCAGGACCACAAAAATCTGAGCCGCAGAGGACCGCCCCGTAGGTGCCCCAGCACGCACATCTGCACATATCCCCATACTCACCCAACCTCCTGCCGACAACAACGGTAACCGGGGTGGCCGGGAGGGAAGTGCCAGGGGAGAACAGGGTACCAGGGAAGGAACACGGGGCAGAGGCCATTCACTTACCCTCAGGTGTGTCCTGCGACCTCACCTGCTGCCACCCGCGCATGTCGGAGACCCCCTTGAGACCTGCAGAATTTCCTGGGGCCTGCGCTTTCCCATCGCTGCCAGCCTCAGACCGGCTCACCAGCTCCCACGAGCAGCAAAAACTCCTGCTGCTGCCACATGGGAGGGCCAGTGCAGGAGCTAAATGGAGAAATGACCACACCACGTGTATTGCTGCTGGGTGGAGTGTGACCGTTAAGTGAAGCGACATAGTGGGAGGGGGGGAATTTCTCCATTTTTACATGGTGTGGCGAATTTCACTTCAAAACAGCAAAAGGTGAATGGGCATTCTTGATTCAAAGTTACACATAAAGGACATTCTAGTAACACCATACACCTAACACAGTGAGACTCCTCTCCCCTGGTGTCCTCTAAGAGCCTGTGGTCTGGGAGCTTCTACAGCTACTTTTATACCCCTGTATGATGTCACTATCCTGCCCCTGTAACTGGGCAAGATACAGACATTCTTTACCAATAGGATCCACCGTTAGCAGGCGGAAGTTCCAGCAAGTTTTGGAACGGAGCAGGGGCTGGTCACCTGACAGAGACTACTCTGGTACCATCACTGGTTACCTGAAATATGTTACATGAAATAAGCTACATGGAATTAGTTAAATATAGCTTGGGCCTTACCGAAACATTAACCTGTTAACTCCCTATTAACCCCTTCTAGGGACCATAGTACTCCCACTAGGGGGGTTACACTTATTTGAAGAAACAAAGTATTAGGCCTCGGTCCCGCTGCGCTCGTTGGCGCGGGCGGCCATGTCGCGAGTTCCCCACCAGAAGGGGAATCCTGCTGAGCTGTTCCCGGTCCCCCCTGGCGGCACAGAGCACTACACGCTGTGGCGCGTCAGCCGCTAGGGGACACAAGAAAATGGTGATGTCTAGCGTTGACGCGTCACGTGGTGTGGCTGTGAGCCAATGGGGAGGGGAGGCTTCGGGAGGAGGAGAGGCTTCGGGGAGCGGGGAGGAGTTTGGAGTGAAAGCGTGAGTGCCTGTCTGTGTGTGTGTCTGAGTGCGTGTGTGCCTGTCTGTGTGTGTGTATGTGTGTGCCTGAGTGCGTGAGTGCCTGCCTCTGTCTGTGTGTATGAGTGCGTGAGTGCCTGCCTGTGTGTGTGTGTGTGTGTGTGTGTGTATGAGTGCGTGAGTGCCTGCCTGTGTGTGTGTGTGTGTATGTATGTATGAGTGCCTGCGTGTGTGTGTGTGTTTAATACTTACCATCAGCAGCTCCCTCCTGCAGCCCGTGGAGGGAGGGGGGGGGGAGTAGCGGGTCCCTCCGCTCAAGCCACGCCCCCCTCCCTGTCAAACCTCCCATTCCCGCCCACCTCCCGCTCCGGCTCCCGCTCCCTACAGACCGCATATCGCGGTCTGTGTATGTCAGTGCACCGCCTGCATGCAGTGCGGGCGCGCTGACTCTGGGAGCGGGGCCTTAGCCTTTGAGCGCGTGTAGGAACTACTGTAGGGAGGACTCCTATCCCAGACCTACAACCGGGACCTACCGAAAACATAGAGGGGAACGACGAGGAAGATGGGAACTGGAAAGCTGTTTGCCAGGGTATTAGGGTCCTTGGTTATTTTAATGGCAATCAATAAGACCTGGCGGCTAATCTCGGCAGTGGTTTTATTGGTAGGATGATAAATGATGTTTTATTCCACATATTTACCATTAACAATGGAGCACACCTGTTCCACATAATATCTCATTGAAATAGAAAATATGCAGAGTGCTGAGCAATGTCATAATAAAGCTAGCAAATGAAATAACATATTCTGTATTAGACTGCAGACCTTCAGCATAAACGAAACAATGACATTGCAGTGACACTGGGGTTAGTACATTTACAATTCATGCGATGCTTGTCAGTGACAACATCACTTTCATTTTAGCTCTGTTTATCTGTTCTGATTGTCAAAGAAGGTGAAAACTTCATACCCAGAGGGATATTGCATGATTCACTTTATTATATTTATCTTGGATTTGTATTGGATGATATGTATTTGTGAACAGCACTACAGTATATGATTTGCGAATCTCTACAGCTATTTTCAAAATCCATTTTATTTGCAAAATAATTAAATTAAACGTAACAGTGAATTGTCATAAATAATAGGTAAATATCACAAATCTTTAAATACAATAAATCGCTAAATATAGTCTGTGTTGTGCAAAGATAAATTGTCACTATCTGTAAGCACCCTGGGAGACATTTATTAATTTGAAAGGACTTGTACAACTGTCATTTGTATATATAATATATTTATCTTTATATATGGTATGAGGAAATAATTTAAAAAAAATATTACAAAGCAATACCACAAACCAAATGAGCAACTCTACAAAAATATACCTTAACTCTTACTGTACATCTGATTCCGGAGTAAATCAGGGAACACTGAGGGAAAGGAACATTCTAGAAATGCTTTTTTAAAAGCAGACAGTAGTCATCCCAGATTCCTAAGGGTCAATTTTTAAGACTCAAACGGATTTGTTCGACCACTGAGTCATTTGTAGAGCAATCAAGGGATCTTGCTTTAATATTCCAACAGCGGGGATACAGATCAGTCGACATTCAGGATGTTTTTAATGGGGCATTTTTCACACCGAGGTCTGATGTATTGTAATCACAGCATAAAGTGATTGTAGCGGGAGAGCTGTGGGAACAGCTGATACTTACCAGACGATCTTGTTTGACGAGCAGAGTGGTAATAGGTACCTTAAACTTGCCCTGTCCAACTAATTTATCCCTGCTGTATGTGCATATTATTACCACTTAATTGTTTATAATATAATTTACTATTTTACACTATGGGAGGTTGTGCGCTGTCTTTTTTTCTTTACATGTGAATAATGGTGTTGAGGCGCCAATACTGACGAGCAGCAGACTTTCCATTCTACATCTTAAGGTTAAAAGTTTTTTTTACCTTGGTGCACCTTTATCACTTTGATCACATCAATTATTTTGTGTTCACAGGTTTATTATTAATATATTATCACTATCAGTACTATTTGTGCGCAGTTTACATAATTTTGTTTTATACTAAGCAAATGATGTATATCTGGATATATAATATTTACATACTATTGTTAAATTAATCTATTTTTAACCTGGTTGACAACACTCAATGATAACGTGTATATATATATATATATATATATATATATATATATATATATATATATATATATATATATATATATATAAACAATTACATTTTATATGTAAATGTCAGTTCTATGTGAATACAGAAATGTTATATAATACATGTCAAGAATAATTGGGACACTCATTGATAATTAATTTTTTACCTACTAAGTGATCATACAGCCGGTCATAATGCTCCAAAATACCCGCTACAAGGACTCTGATTTCTTCATCGTTGAATCGTATATTTTGTGGGTTTTTTTTTATTTCAATAAGCTGCTTATGCCCAGATGAAATGACTGAGCTGTGCTGCTGCTGACTGCCCTCCCTTTCTTCCAATGGAAGAGACTGCAGGAGCCTGCCACTCAACCCACCACCACTCACCCCACCACCACCACTCACCCTACCACCACCACTCACCACACCCTCACCACTCACCACACCCTCACCACACCACCACCACTCACCCCACCACCACCACTCACCACACCCTCACCACTCACCACACCCTCACCACACCACCACCACTCAACCCACCACCACCACTCACCACACCCTCACCACACCACCACCACTCACCCCACCACTACCACTCACCACACCCTCACCACTCACCACACCCTCACCACACCACCACCACTCAACCCACCACCACCACTCACCCCACCACCACCACTCACCACACCCTCACCACACCAACACCACTCACCCCACCACCACCACTCACCACACCCTCACCACACCAACACCACTCACCCCACCATCACTCCCCTGACTCACGCATGCACTCCCACGCCTACTTCCACTCCTCCCTTCCACGCCTCATCCACTCACAAATAACAAAGAAATAAATTAAATGACACACTCACAAAAAAGTTTCAACTTCACAAGACAAAAAAATTGTTAAAACAAATACAGAAGACAACACTAACAAAATTCTCAACAGCTCTATCAATCACAAATCCTCCAAACGCCTAGCTCTGTTTGTCTCTCACTCACTCCTAACAACACTGAGAAAGATTACAATAAATACACCATTTAAATACGCCGCTCAACAAATTGCTTGTCTCGTGAGATTCTCGCATAATGTACAAAAAACTTGTGTTTACACGCCACTCCATTTCCTCGTTTTCACACAGACGATCATCACACTGCTGGCTACTCGCCAGTTTAGCAAATGTTGATAACACAGTTATTCGGGGTTTTGTGCATACCGTGATAGTAACGCTGTGAAAATGGCAATTTAAAAACAATGCCGATTTTGTTTATCGGACTTTAGTGCATACAGTAGGTCCCATAATGTGAATGAGACAGAGGAGACGCCAACAATGCATGTTTCTTCAATCAAATGTCTACAGTTACTTCTCCACTATTTCTGGTAAACTAGGAATTGGAAGAAGAAGAAAAAAATAACCTTTTCATTAGACTTTTACAGATACTACTAGTAATTATTATTATTATTACTGTTATTATCATCTTTATTTTTAAGGTGCCAACATATTTTGCAGTGTGTTAGAGAGGAGATGAGAAATGTAAACACAACATGCTGCAAATTATACCATGTTACCAATCATATAAGAGTACAGTAAGGATTAGACAGTCCCTGCTTCGAGGAGCTTACTGTCTACAGTAAAGTATTCAATTGTTATAGAGCTCTTACTGCTTATTCAAGTGCAGAGAACCACAATCTATTGTAAGCAAAATATTAGGAGTGGTCCCCATGCAGCTGGCTGCCATGGTAACCCCTGCATTAGAAGCTATGCAGAGAATCTTACCACTCCTGGACCTAGTTCCTAAGCCTGATGGTGTAAAAGCAGGTGTAGCCTCTGAAAATATATACTGATCATGATATATCTACCTCACATTAATTACTTGCATTTTCTTGCTGTCAAAATAATACATTTTGTTTTAGACCAGCTGACTTTTTCCCTTGATTATACATGTCCATTACTACCATACCCTTACCAAGTACTGCACAATAAACATAGCGTACTAATTATGTTATCCCGTTCCTAATTTAAGGGGGATTCCATTAACTGCAATTAACAGACTTTATTATAGTATCTAAGTCAAACTAATTACAATTTTAAATTTAGGGAACACTGAATCATTCTCGGCTGCTTGATGTAGAAGGCAGAATGTGTTCCTTTACTTGCTTTACAACTTAGTTAATTTATGTTGTGATTAATGTGAAGAGACTACTTTACAGAGTTTTTGAGAACACTGAATGAAATGTTTATTTCCCTGAAAGTTATTCTTTTACTGTAACCTTTGTACAAAAATGAAACGTGTGTGCATTTTTGCAACTGCTGTTTGATGAGTGAAAACAACATAAGTAGAGTGTTTTCTTTTACTACGACCTTTTCTGTGATGGTAAAAAAAAGGGCATGTTTCTGTCTTACCCTCGTCAGTGCCCTATGGATGTACAATGTATGACCTAAGAGCTGGCTCCCTGGGGGCCGGTAAGACATAGGTTGCATGCCCGCCAGTTTTCAGCATTTAGCTATCACCGGTGTTTAAAATCTTTCTGAATACCGTGATAATGGGCTTTTCTGTCTTTTGTTGTATACATTTGACCACGCCCAGTAGCACTCCTTTTGACACTTATATATAATATGTATATTATGTGGTGTGTTTTGGGGTTTCTTGAGCTTGTGTGTTTATTAACTTTTTTCCAGCTAGTCTCAGCTGTTTGGAGGTTAGTGGCCCCTCCCCCCCAGGGGTAAAGCTCACCCCTCCCCACTTTCTAAGTAGCAGGTTTTTTTTATGTTACTGTGTTCGGACAGATCCAATGTGATCATTCTCCCTCCAAAAAGATGTAAAAGAGAATTTTAATCAGGTAGTGTTGGGACCTGCTAATTGTCATGCCTTGGTGTGGCTTGGGGGCCAGAAGGACATAGGTTGCATGTCTTGCACATTTCCCCTCCACCCCCCCCCCCTCCCCTGCTCTAGCCAGAGAAGGTATAAATCAGTCTCAGCCAGTTGGATCATCTCATTTGCACTTCCAGGAGGAAAAAACTCAGATCACTAAAACGTTATCACAGTTATTTCAAATAGAAATACAAATAAAAAAAATGATAGATTGTAATTGGAGGGTCCCTCCTGTTTACCCCCCTTTAACTCCGATCTCCCCCTGTGTCTTGTAGTAGATTTGTTTTTTCTTATGATAACATCATATATTGATATGCAATCCCACACGAGCCCAATGAAAATCTCCACCTGTGCTTAAAAAAACCCCACAAAAAACTATGCAGTGTATAGTTTTCATTGGTACATATAAAGTTGCTCACAGGAAGTAAACATATAGCAAAACTATACAAATGTTGGCCTGGCAGTGGTAAAAACCCTAGACAGTGAAGGGGTTAAAACCAAAATCCACAGATTTAGTGAACAACAAACCCTGATGCACAAATGTAAAACCCTGTTGCCACATCTTTATATACCCGGCGCAACAGTGCCTCTATACTATATACTGTGTCAGATTTTGCTTATTAGCGTCCACTTGATTTACTTACTGTGCCTTCATTTTGAATTACTACTTTATTATGACGAGGAGGGAATGGAGAACAGTGTGCACATTGGGCAGGAGGGAGTGCAAAGAGAAGAAGGAGAGACAGCATGGTCAGTTGGAGGAGGAAACAAAGAGACAGCAAGGAGAAGAGGAGACAGACGAGGTGAGATGGAGAGACCATTCAGGTCTCCTAGATCGGCTTATGTTACACGGGTACATCTAGTATTCAATTAAAGGTCTAAAAGACCCCTTTTTCCCTTAACCGAGTGCGTGTATCTATTTTTTGATGTAAAACTTTGTACAGTGGCGGCCTGTGGGAGTTCCCATCATACACATACTCAGCACCGTGAGAAATACCTTTGAAAATCTTTCTACTTCATAAGAAATCATAACGGAAGTACAGGGCAAGTATATAAATGTTATGGTTAATTGGTTAATTGGTTATGGTTAATTAAATCACAATGAATGGTATGAATGGTCCCAAATCTGGTGCTGTTTTTTCATTGGTTTTGAATCTAGGAGACTTTGACAATCTGCTCCACAAAGATAATAAAGTGCATAAACACTGACAGATTTATCAAAGAAAGTTTTTTTTGCTTTTCGTGGTCAATTTGAACTACAACGCATCAATATTCTATTAACCCTTCCAGCACTTGTGAACGCGTTGAGAAATCTTTGAATCATCACCACAAAGTGTTTGTATTTGCCTTTGGTTGACAGTCCTGTGGCTTTATTTATTTAAGTCTCCCGGCCACAAAACTCACACTGAGAGGGAAAAAAATCCTATTACTTTCAGTTTAATTTTTTGTTTTCAGAACTGTGGTGCAGTTTTTTTGCCAAGATTTGCAGGCGATGTTCTTTGATAATTAACCCCCTATGCTGTCCTACTCTATCACATCTACTCACGCAATTGATTTGTAATGGTTATTAAAAATAAAATATATCCATTTCGTTACTTGTTATTCAGACATGTTGTGACAATGCTTTTAATACCAGGATGTTGGAGCCTAAAACTCAACAGGAACATCACAACTAGTAATTAGTGCTTAGCACTTCCTACGTGATGATGAGGTGCTTACCAGTCATACACAGGTTCTGACTCAGATGTCGAGGTTTTGGTTTTGCATCAGCCTTGAATGTGTGAAACCCTAGCAAAATATCAAATATAGAAAGCTGCCACTGTGCAGCTCTGCTGTAACCCTCTCTTTGGAATGTGACAGGAGGAAGTGGAAAGACAGTAATAGCTATGCTTAGTAAACCTGACAATCTCTTCATGCCATGTTTTTGGGATTCCTGGGGAATTGTCAGACTGTCAAGATACATCCTTCTAGAAAATCACCAGGGACTCCAACATATTAAATACCATCTGGAGATTAACATGCTTGGCACAACGACTCCTCTGAAAAGAAGGAAACTACAGGAAGTCTTGAATATTATAGTAGCAGATATTTGTCTCCATGACTGAAAACAATGAATGGATTGTTAATAGAGATACCTGTAAGTGAACTGGCAGAGAGAGAAAATATCTTGCAAACAATCTAACCCTCTTTTTTGAAACCTTCTTGTTAGAAAGGCCCGTCGCGTGCTGTTCTTCATTCCTACCCGTCATGAATGTTTCCTGGGAATTTACTACTGTAGGTTCTGATTTGTTATTTATTCATTTTATAACTCAAAATAAAAAGTAATAAGAACCTTCTGTCAAGAGAAACAAGCATCAACAATCCTATTGTTTTTCTTATAAATGAATTGCAAGGATTGATGCTGCTTTCTTTGACTTGGAAAGATTTCAAAAGCCATTCTCTCGCTCTGCATATACTGTATGTTTCTCTGAGCTCGCTCTTGTATGTCTTTATTTATATTTATGTAGCGCCATTAATGTACATAGCGCTTCACAGTAGTAATACATGTGGTAATCAAATAAATAACAGATCATGGGAATAAGTGCTTTAGACATAAAAGTAACATCTTCTTTTAGCAGTTTTGTCTGAAAAGATTGTTTTCGTCCTGCGCATCCACTTTGTCATTCCAAACATAAAACTATATGAGCAGAAACATAGTATGCACAAACATGCCGCCCTGTCACTACATGGAATCCACTGTTTCCCCCCCAAAAAATATTGGTCAGTCTAGGCAACCACCTAGTTTGCCTATTGGTTAAACCAACCCTGGCCCTAAGATGTCTACTGATGCCTTAAAGTGTTTTATGGCATAACCGCCATACTGTAGCACCTAGTATGTAACATTTTGTTAATACATTTTCAGAGTCAAATATTCATACTGTACATGTGCTTTCATAAATACCTTTAGAGGAGTAGTGGTTAAAGTCATGTAGTTATAGACATAAGGCTGTGGGCTCAGTACTAAACTGCACATAAATCCTCAATGTCCTCGCAGGCAAATGACCTTAATCTTTTCCTGCATGCCTATTTTTCAAACCAGGAATTTTCATATGAATAAAATGGGTTGTCTGCCCTTCTCTTTTGCAACCCAACATTTTCAGGATTCCGCACTAGAAATATTTGAATGAGCCTCCTTAAAGTACTTTGGAGTTCAAAGAAGCTACATAAATACAAGTAATTACTATAAAATGATAAACACTCTCCACGGAGGATTGTGTAATTACACTACAGGGCATATGTTGTAAGGTTTTATTGAACTGTGAAAAAAAACAGCTTGTTCAAACCATGTCACTGTAAAAGAGACTTGAGGGGAGAGGATTATCCTGCAGTATTAATATAATGATTTGTCATTAACTCATCATGTACTCGAGGGGTTTAGAATACAATACCCTTCTTTGCGTACCTCCAGCATGCATAGAGTTAATGACAGTGCTACTTCCGCTTTGCTCCTTATTTTAACATTGTGTTTCCTTAAAGGTGCAGTCCCACTTAGAAACATGGACTGGAGTATCAAAAGAGTAGAATCTCTCAGCTATGTACAGTAGCACAAATTCAAACAGTTGTTTCCTATTTTGAAAAGTAAATTATCTTTGTTCATTTTAATTCATAAAACTGCCGTAGAAATAAAAATAAATGTATTTTATTACATTTTACAAACTGCATTTATAAAGTTTAAAGTGTCTGTACCCCAGGTATGGATTTCAAGAACCTAACCTTCTATCACTTCTATCCGAGCCTAACCTCTCGAAAACCTCTTCAAACTCGAGCAGTATAATCAGTAGTGTCTGCAATGTCTCAGATGGGATATCACTGTGGGCAGACAGTGGGAACTGCACACAATCCACACTTTAGGCAACATGATGCTTTACACTGCAGCTTTTTAACTTGCAGCTTCCAGCAGGCCACATCTAGCTTGTGAATGTACAAAATGAGAAACAATTCCCCGGCGCAAGATGAATTAGTATAATGATACCAGTCCCAGTGCTGTCATAAGAACCTGTTCCAAATACTGAGTGCAGGTCCCAATTTGTCACTTCAATTGATGAAATTCCTATGGATGAAAGAAAAGAGAAAGACCATTGTGCAGTACTCCCATTCAGCAGAAACTTCTGTACGGTTTAGATGCCTACTTACAGCATGCACAAAGATCAAAAGTCAGTGGATATAAACTGTACTTTTATCGCAACCATGTAACTGGATCCACGAATCCCACGCAGTGCCCAACACGATCTCCAATGCAGTCCCTCATAGAATTTTCAGCAATGTTTACCCGTAAATAAATGAGACAAACATATCGTGGTACAGTGGGGACAATTTAATAAAAGTGCAAGACCATAGAAATACACTTACAATGTGTCAGGTCTTGTCGCTCAATACAATGTTGCTGTCCGCTGCCTGAGTTCCTGGAGCTTGGCGTCTAGTGGCAGGGGTTGGTGTCTCACTCCTCTCCTCGCGGACACGACGCCTCCAGACTCCTCCCCCAATGATGCCACTAATTTTTCAGAGGCTCCACCTCAGTGCCGACAGATAGAACAAGCTCCGCCCTACGCATTTCGTGACTTGGAGTGTCACTTCCTCAGGGGAAATTGGAGCTCTCATGCTTGTGCTGACTATTTAAAGCCTAAAAATCCATTAATCCTTCTTTTCCCTTGTCCAGAAAAAGTAGTATACAGTGATATCAAATAACGTAACGATAAAAGTAACATTGGCTGCAACTTTATGTAGCCCCCTGTAAACAGCACAGGCTATACCTATCTTCCTTCTGCTGTGGTAAGTCCTGTTAAGATCAGGCACCAGTAATCATCCTGGGTTTCCCCCCGCTTAATAGCCCTATCCTGAATGATAGACGCAGGCCTGGACTCTGCTGCAGGCGTGAGCACGAGGGGAGGTCCTGTTGGCATCGAGGGGCGGGGCTAGCTCTATATTTAGCAGCCAACTCCGGTGAGTAGAGAGTTCTAGTAGAAGTTCTTCTTCTGCTTCGTTCGAGAGTAGTCTGAGTCTGGAGTTGCCGGTTAGTTATGCCGGGAGTATGCAGATTCGCTAACAGGCCATGAGTCGAGGATGGTGGGCCACGGGGGTGGGCCACGGGGCATTGAAGCCCTCGCTCAGACCATCCTGCCGGAGAGTGACATTTGGAGGGAAGGAGAGGAGGAATTATCTGGGCAGAGGCGAGCGGTGTATAAGCCGTCCTGCTATTGTGTTGCGGCTGTTGGAGGCCATTATCGTTGGAATATTGTTGCTTGTCAAATAAAGAGACTGTGTGTAAAGACTGTGTGTGACTTGGAGAGTATTACCCTGGGACCCAAGGGGTTCTTCTATACCAGTCCTGTCCCATATTCCTGGGAGTATAGAAGATGGAGGCGCTGCACCACTAAGAGATCATGGAGGCTTCCACCCCAGAAGCCCGGTCCTGGCTCCCCCACAACATCGCGGGAAGCTCAGGCCCTCCTGTTCTTCACAAGTACGCACCACACCGCATGTAATCTGCCCTCATGCACCCTAGACACCATCGTAGAGTCTGGTGAGGGGGGGGAAAGCAGGGTTACATTTACATAAAGGTTTACAGCATAAAAATGCTCAAGTGTACCCATTACTTCAGTGTTGATGAGAAATAGATATTAAATCATAAAGCACTATTACCTCTCTTATTAAATAGAGAAATAAAGGGATTGGCTCATCATCAACAGCAGAGCAAACGTGATACTCTGGCACTTGCCTCATAGGAGGTTAACTAAAAAATGTTAATAGTCTATCTAAAATATAAAAAAAACATTTAATATTACTATACTGTTGGAAAAATGGGGAAAATCTGGATTATATCATGATCACTAATACATTTCAGATCAGATCATTTTGATTCATGCCTTCAAAAAAGACGCCAGATCGAACTCAATGTTGAGGCCCTCAGGGGCCAATGTTTTTAAAGTGTAAATCCAAAAGCTCTAACGCCTAGAGATTGTGTTTATTCTATCGCCCTTTCCCCCGCCCCCTCCAATTTTGTTTGGGGCAATCCATCCCTTTGCATAGCAAGTCTTCCAGACTTTGATTGTGCCTGATTTTAAAATGATTTGAGACACTATGTGTCTCTAGGCCTCTTTTGATGTTGTACACATGCTCTCCTGGTCGTCTTTTTAGAGGTCTCCCTGTCCTCCCAACATATTGTAAGACACATTTTTTTTATATTTTAGATATAAATATTTTAGTCTGTAGTAACATTTTTTAGTTAACCTCCTATGAGGCAAGTGCCAGAGTATCACATTTGCTCTGCTGTTGATGATGAGCCAATCCCTTTATTTCTCTATTTAATAAGAGAGTTAATAGTGCTTTATTATTTAATATCTATTTCTCATTAACACTGAAGTAATGAGTACACTTGAGCATTTTTATGCTGTAAACCTTTATGCAAAGTTGCAGCTAATGTTACTTTTATTGTTATATGATATCCATATATACCACTTTTCTGGACAAGGGATAAGAAGGGGTTAATGTATTTTTAAGGCTATAAATAGCATGAGCTGAGCTCCAACTTCCCCTGAGGAAGTGACACTCCAAGTCACGAAACGCGTAGGGCAGAGCCTATTCTGTCTGTCAGCACTGAGGTAGAGCCTCTGACAAGGTAGTGATGTCATCAGGGGAGGAGTCTGGGGGAGGAGTCTGGAGGCGTCGCGGCCGCGAGGAGAGGAGTGAGACGCCAACCCCTGCCACCGGATGCCACGCTGCAGGAACTCAGGCTGCGGATGGCAACATTGTATTGAGTGACAAGACCTGACACGTTCTATGGTCTTGCGCTTTTATTAAATTGTCCCCACTGTACCACGATATGTTTGTCTCATTTATTTATGGTTCAATATTGCTGAAAATGGTATGAGGGACTGCATTGGAGATTATTTTGGGAACTGTGTGGGATTCGTGGATCCAGTTACATGATTGTGATAAAAGAAAAGTTTATATCCAGTGCCTTTTGATCTATGTGTATGCTGTAAGTAGGCATCTAAACCATGCAGAGGTTTCTGCTGAATGGGAGTACTGCACAATGGTCTTTCTCTTTTCTTATTTCCATAGGAATTTCATCAATTGAAGTGACAAATTGGGATCTGCACTCAGTATTTGGAACTGGTTCTTATTACAGCACTGGGACTGGTGTCATTATACTAATTCATCTTATGCCGGGGATTTGTTTCTTGTTTTGTACATGTTGTAACAAGATTTTGGGAAGACTTGTATATCTTTTCCCCTTGGCTGCCTTCCTATCTGAGGGTTAACACTACTTAAGGAATCACCATTCACCTATCACTAATTGGTATATATTGCACATGACACATTGAGTGATCACAGGCATCCAGTTAGGATCATAGTTTGCACACTAGTGCATTAGGCACTATCACCTCACAGGTTAATTTTTAGGTAAAGCACTTTTTTGTATGCTATTAGTTAGTAGTTTTGTTTAGCTTGTGAATGGTTTTAATTTACTGGCTGCTCTTACTAACATCATTGCTGTGTTTAAGCAGCTGCAATTTTTCCACACTTAATTTTAAGCTAATATAATGATAAAAGTGTTCCAATTTTTTACTAAGGTATAATTATTTATATATCCTAAATGGCATTACAGTACTGTTCTGGCTCTCAAACGCATACTTGTATTCTGATCCGGACCATTATTAGATGCTTTTGTACTGTTTCTTTTATGAAAAAGGTGTTTGGGGTAAATTATTGAGATTTTCAGTATCATTATCGGGTCATTCTGGCAGTGAAGGGGTTATTCAATTCACAGTGTTTATGGGGGAATAAAGCAGACAGGTATGTAAAGGTTAACCATATTACTGTAATATTTCAGAGGGAACCCCATCTTCATCTGGACAAGAGGGCTGATAGAATAAATACATGATATGTGTCTGATAGGTTTCATGATCATTGCTTTTTATCCTCGCACACATATGACAGTATGTTGCTATGATATATTGTGTTTGTTCTCCATGGTAAAGTGGAACAGAAGGAAAGACCCATTTTAGTAGAACTTGTTAAAAGTATATGTCATTACATATGTGTTTCTTTTTTTTCTACTACTTGATTTAATAAATGGTTTTGTATATCGAATATACTAATGATTACGATATCTATTCATACTACATTTATGTCAGTCAGTAAGGTGCATGAGATTCACACAGCTTTGTGAATAAACACATTAGTTGGCAACTTCGTTTTTTTATCTAACTACTTGTTCTAAGTCAACATTTCTTAGTGAATATAAAATATATTGGGCTTTTAATGTTGTCTTATGTTACATAGTTACATAGTAGATGAGGTTGAAAAAAGGCATATGTCCATCAAGTTCAACCTATGCTAAATTTAAATGACAGATACTTATCCTATATTTGTATTTACAGTATGGTGATCTAGAGGAAGGCAAACCAAAAAACCCCAGTGACACATTATCCCACGATGTCTCATAAGGGGGAAAAAATCAATTTCTTCTTGACTCCAAATATTGGTAATCAGATTTCTCCCTTGATCAACATCCTCCCCGTGTTTACTTATTTAGTATATCCCTGTATACCTTTCTTTTCTAAAAAGATGTCCCACCTTTTTTTGAAGATATCTATTGTATCTGCCATAACAGTCTCCATGGGTAATGAAGTCCACATTTAACTGTCCCTTACTGTAAATAACCCTTTCCTTTGTTTCTGGTTCAATCTAATTTCCTCCAACCTTACAGAATGACCTTTGTACTGCTCTTGGGATGAATACTGTATTTCTTTTGAAAGCTCCTTTTATTGACCCTGAATATATATGTATATATATATGTGTGTGTGTGTGTGTGTGTGTGTGTGTGTGTGTGTGTGTGTGTGTGTGTGTGTGTGTGTGTGTGTGTGTGTGTGTGTGTGTGTGTGTGTGTGTGTGTGTGTGTGTGTGTGTGTGGGTGTGTGGGTGTGTGGGTGTGTGTGTGTATCATATCTCCTCTACGATGCCTCTTTTCTAATGTAAACAAATCTAAATGAGCTAGCCTCTCATGTCAGATTTTTCATTCCCGTTATTAATTTGGTGGCTCTTCTCTGTACTTTTTCTAGTTCCATAATGTCTTTTTTATGGGGTGGTGCCCAAAACTGCACTCCATATTCAAGGTGTGGTCTTACTAATGCTTTATCCAGTGGAATACTTATGCTTACTTCTCTTCTATCAATTCCCTGTTTAATGAAAGATGAGATCTTATTTGCCTTTGCAACTACTGCATTACATTGGGCACCATTGCTAAGCCTGCTGTCTACAAGCACTCCTAAATCCTTCTCCATAAAGGATTGACCATATTTTGCCCCATTTAATTTGTATTTTGCCTTTGTTTTTCTTCTTTCTCAAATGCATAACCTTACATTAATCTGTAGTAAACTAAATCTGCCCTTTACCTTGCCAAGTTTCCAGTCTATCTACTGTAAGTCCTTATGGAGAGAAATTACATCTTGCTATGATTTTACTACCTTACACAATTTAGTGTCATCAGCAAAGATGAAGACTTTGCTCTCTATGCCAACCTCAAAGTAATTAATAAACAAGTTAAAAAGCAGGGGTCCCAGTACCGATCCTTGAGATACTGCACTCTCAACTCTAGCCGAACCTGAAAATGTTTAGTTTATGACAACTCTCTGTTGTCTATCCTTCAACCAGTTTTCAATCCAGGTGCAAATATTTTCACTGAGTCCAAGTTGCTTTATTTTGTACACCAACCTCTTGTGTGGAACCATATCAAAAGCCTTCTAAAATCTAAATAACCACATCAACTGCATTACCCTGGTCTAAATCACTACTTACCTCAACCTTACAGATATAACACTTGACATAGGGAAAAAAACAATACACGATACAACTGAACTTACAATATAATGTTTAGATGATCTACAGTAAACACTAAAAGAAAAATGAAATACCTCAGGAATTTAGGTTGAGGAATTCATTCAAGTAATTGGAAAAAATACAATCTGCAAAAATATTGTGTAATTCTGGTTCACTTTTCTACTTACATCCACATTCAGTTCAGTTTTGAGAGTGCAGAGAAAACATGGTCAAACTTATTTTCATCCCTATTTCCAGATAATATTGCAGATACAAATGCATCCAGCAAACATACTTGCAAGAGTTGAGCAATAAATGTCTCCCCACTGTTTATTTTATCAAATAAACTGGAATGGTGTGTGGTTCATTTCACATTGCTTAAGGATCTGTGCTCAGAGATGTAATTAGTTCCATCACATACAGTGGGTTGTTGTGATTCATGCTGGCATAAGGAACACATTTGCATGAGTAAATGCCACTCTTCATCTGTCTCTCATGTTAAATCCAACCCACAGTTGGGGGGCTTTACTCAGCACATTACATCTAAAGTGTTTTCTGTGGTTCTCAGTATGCCAAGGAAGCATCATTTAAACACATACCTCATGACTGTGGATGCAGGATGTGAAATGCATTTCACCACTGAAGATGTTAACACACCTGGAGAATTGAGATATCCATTTGATACTGACTATAGTACAATATATCACAAATGTTTTATAGGATTCAGTGGGAACACTTGTAGAGTAAATTACAATATATACACCAACATGCCTTCTGTACCTACAATTATCAGTACAGCACCTCCAAAAGGTAAAGCAATGCGTTGCAGTCAATTCTGGAAGCAATGGGTTATATTATGCTTGTTTGTACTAAACGAACACAACTTCAGAATGTCTCTTGATACTAGTTCAGGAACACGTTTTGGTGAGAAGCGAGTCAGTGGTGCCTTCGGTTGTAATGTGTTATTGCAGTTAACTCCCCTTCCCCCTTACTTCTCTCTCAAGCTCCTCGGTGCACTTCTGGGGTAGAACTTCACAGGGCTGCTGTCATTCCCCACAATCCCAGTAATTTGGCTATCATGTGACTCACAACGCAGGGGGCTCCTAACCCCCCAAAAATCTCCCTAACGTCTCCCTTCCAGATAAGGTTACCATTCTACTTACACTTTTCTATTATTTTTCGTTTCCCTCCAAAAATAAATGTCCGATAAGGGTACTATTCTCTTCCCTCTAGTGGAGAAGATATTCCAGGGCACCCCAAATTAGTGAAATAAAAACCTAACCTTAGTTAAACAGTAGGAGGTTATTATACCTTATGCTAGTACTAGAAAAGAACAAATCCAAAGCACTCCTGAGTAGCGAAATGTATTCACTGTTTAGCAAAAGGACATGAAGTAATAGTTTAGGAAGGAATAAACCATTAGATACAAATATATAATATGTAAGTAGAAAAAGTCCCAGATAGTAATAAATTGCCATTGATCCCATTGCATTAAAAATGAGAGGAACTGTGCACAGAGAAGCACACCTTTACAACCGTTATTTATAATAATTATAAATATTATTATTATTAAAATTATTATTTATATGCAGTATATCGAGTATCTCTATAAAGAGTGTGGTGAACTGTATCTCACAAATACTGTACATCAATGTCTTAGCACCTCAAACTCCTTCTCACTTGAAGCTATTCTCCAATCTCCGCCTTGTCTATCAGAAGGAAGTACAGTACTTAGTATTAAAATGACATCGCAAAGCAGATCACAGCAGAGTACAAGGTGAAGCAATAAATACACAGCTTGCTTTTATTTCCTCCGCATTCCCGAATGTATAAGTGACTCTCATGAAGTGAGCTGAAGCAATCAGATCGCTGATCAGTTACATGTGGGCGCCCCCAACATGTGGGTTTGTGCCTGCCCCACTTCTTAATTCTTTTATGCTAACCAGGTGCATCAGCACCATGGACAGTTCCATGTATCAAACTGCTCAGTGCCCAGCGATCCTATCTTTGCATACTGTACATACATTAAAAAGACAATACGAAGTTCTTGATTGTTTTGCATGATGTAATGCTGAACACATTTATTTTCACCCTGTATAAAGCAATAACACGTGGCCAGGCTGCTGCCTGTCAGAAAATGGTGAAATACCTTTCTCAGCATGGTGAATGTAGATCAAGTCCGGGGATCTGCAAGCAGGTTGGCAGGTTGGTTTCCTGATGCTGGATTCATCTGCCATTCAGGTATAGTGGTTTAATTCCCTTGCCCACCTTTGATGTCCCACAAAGGGTCTCACAGTGAAAATCCAAGCTAGCAAATTGTGCTCTGCCCCTGGTCTGCACATGCGTGTGCTGCTGGGAAACTAAATTATAAGTGCCCAAATATACTCAGTCAGGCATTGCTTATTTTCAGTAAAAACTGAGTCACGGCTCTTCCACGGTTTCCTGTACTTGCCTGACATGTGGAGTAACAGAAGGGGAGGGAAATGCAAATGATCCGTGGAGCTTCTAATCGGGAGTCTGTTAAGATGCAGATGAGCTAATTAGATATGATCATACATAGTGCAAAGAGCACTCTTGTGGGTATGTTTGATGGATGTCACAAGTTCATAATAAAGTAAAATACAGTCAGTGTGTGCAAATAATATTCATATGGATTTACAGTACTCAATCAGCATTTCATTTAATTGTTCATCAATATATGGTTTAGCATAACGCTCCCAAGTATGTCTAAACTCTTCCAGTAATGTAAATATGCTTGATCTTGGAGAATGGAGCCACCCACTGAATAAAATATATTTCTAATTTTTTTAGCTGCTGATCCACACCCCCAATTTCCCATAGCAACTTCATAAGGAAGGACTCTTCTATTGGTGTAATTCTGTGCTATCATTTTACATTGTAGCATGCTCATTAGCGGAGGGGGGGGGGGGGGCAGTTTGCAGCAAATAATACAATGCTTCTTACAATACGAAGAGAAAAACCTGATCATAATAAATGAAATGATAAACATTAAGAGGACAACCTTCAATCATCCAGGAGCATGCAATACATCTGATTAATGCAAACTCTGAAGATCAGACGTTATGTTGGTATGATACTTTTTAATTTAACACATTCAGATGTGATGTGGTAAAAAACTGCAAATAGAAGTTTATTTGACACATTGCTCCATTTTTGCATGTGTATCAAATGTTAGAGTGAGTTTCCTACATGTTCGCAATGTACTTGGGGCAAAACTTGGAGCATAGACAAAGATACAATGACGCAAAGAGATGCCAGATGAAGATGTTGCAATGTGTGTAAATTTAGTACCAAATGTGCCTTGTTACATCAATACATCGGTGGTAGAGAAATCTAGAAAGCATTTAAAAGCCAAATTTGGAACAGGTTAATAAATTCATACTGACATGATGTATTTAGTAATTTGACTTCTAAGTATAGAATATATCTAACGCTCTGTATTGCTTGTTTCTGCAATTATGTCATACTGTTGTTGATTGTCATGTTGGTGCTTTTTATCAATCATTTTTGTCTTGCAATGTAATGGCTATATTTTTACTTTGCTGTTAAAATCGTTTGTTACATTATCCCACACGGTAGCTTTTGGGAACAAGAGCAAATTAAAGTGTGACAGCATGTTGAATAATAGGAAGCTGACTGAATGGATGTTCTCAGATTTCTCTAACTGCTGTATGGATAATTTACCAACAGAGCTACGCCTGCCAAGAACTGCTCCCGCAAATCAAATAAATCTATCTATCTATCTATCTATCCATACACACACACACATATATATGTAAATGTGTATGTGTGTGTGTATCTATCCATACACACACACATATGTATGTACATGTGTGTGGGTGGGTGTGTCTGTCTATCTATCTATCTATCTATCTATCTATCTATCTATCTATCTATCTATCTATCTATCTATCTATCCATACACACACACACATATGTAAATGTGTGTGTGTGGGTGTGTGTGTCTATCTATCTAACCATACACACACATATATGTAAATGTGTGTGACGAAATGCATAGAGCTGTGACGTCATCGCGTTTGTGTTGGTGTATTTGGAGTCCCTGGCTTCCTTGCGCTCCGGCTGGCGGTAATTTCAAGTGTTAGCAATCATTGTATGAGGGAGCAAAGGATGTGCAGGCATTGGATGCCTTTATATCTTGCTGCCAATTCATGGTGAACGTGGGCTGTTTACATCCACTCTGCAAACCTGGGACTCACCCTACCACCGCAGATGACCACAATAGAGATTTCTCTCCCACGAATGGTTCTGTTTAAAATCCTGTAAGTGCACATTCTTATGGGTTGCTGATTTTTTAAATAAATGTACCTTATTTTTTACTCAGTTACGTGCTATGGAGCTTGCGCTTTTGTTTGTTTTTTGTTCATAGATTCCAAAAGTGGTTGGCTATACCACTCCCCTAAAAGCTGCAAAGACGCTCCCTGGATCTTCTATTGAGACTATATTTCTCTCTGGATTTTTTGTTTGAGTGGAACATTCAATTTGGATTTTCCCTTTTTTTTCACTATCACGTTATGGTTTGTAGATATTATTAGGTTTAATTGTGGTAATTTTAATTTATTTTAATATTTTAAATATGTTATTATAATTTATCATTTATTAGGGTTATTTCACATCCTCTTTAGCGCTACTTAATTTTTGTGTTGTCTTTATATATATATATATATATATATATATATATATATATATATATATATATATACATATAAAAAAAAGAAAAGAAGAGAAAAAGCGCTTGATCCTAGTGTAATTCAATAACAAAGGTTTTAATTAATGATAAAAATAGACAATTGGCAACTCACACTTTGTCCATTTAAAACAAGCAATTTATTCCTTCTTTTTTTCTTTTTTTTCTCTTCTTTTTTTTTAGGTATCGTTGGGAGGTTGGAGTTCCCAAGAATTAAGCTGCCCAGGACTTCTAATTCATGTTTAAAGGATTTGTATGGACATTTTTTTTCATTTTTATTTTTAAACACCCTATTGTCTGCAACATCTGAGAGACATATACATCATCTCTATGGACATTTTCTAGTGGTGTTAATGCTATTGCCTATAAAATATTGTTTGTTATATATATTTTTTTACCTATCACATTTTTTATATTTTTAATTTTTTCCATTTTTTGAAATATTTTTTCAATGATTCATTTTTATTAGATGTTTTTTATACATACATTGCAATTTGGTTAGTTTTCAGTTTATTTTTTAACATTGTTATATATCTGTGCTGGGTTCATCATCCTGTAGTTTGAGGTCTGTTTTGCAGGTACTAGGTGTGGAATAATAAGAGCGCTGTCTTTTAATTTTATTTATATATATACATATATATATATATATATATATATATATATATATATATATATATATATATATATATATATATATATATACATATATATACACACACATATATACACACACACACATTTACATATATGTGTGTGTGTAGATAGATAGATAGATAGATAGATAGATAGATAGATAGATAGATAGATAGATAGTATATATATATATATATATATATATATATATATATATATATATATATATATATAAATATATATATATATAATATATATCTTGTAAAGGTCTCTGTTGGGAACTGAAATATTAAGTATTAAACATCACCTTTTTGAACCTGTGAGCGCCTGTCCTTCTGTTCTCTGATTTTGTATTTCTCAATGCATGGATAGCATGCACCCTATAAAATATCTACACTGCGAAAAAGTGAGTGCCCTGTTTCTTGACAAAGAACTTGACTGTCCGAAACGTAGCCCATTTTTAATCATTTTTGTAATATTGATGAAATAAATTGTTATATTTTACTATAACTGAGCGAGTGTTGCAGACTTCTTTTTTGATCTATATCTTTTGGAGCTGGACGATGACCCTGGCCCCCACTGGAAGGTAAGAATTCTCTTGGAACCTTGCAATCTTCTTCTTGCTGCCTGGGGGCTCTGCGTAGTGTGCAGTAGGATAAGGAAGGAAATGCTGGCACACTTAGGGCTTTATTAAAAGATACATATATTTATTCACACAGATTGATGCATCGGGGTCCTCTATTGGGACCTTTTTCAAGATACATGCATAGTGTAACCATCTCCCTAAATACCCGCACCGTGAATTGAAAGCAAAACGGTAAGAGGGAATAAAAATACCAAAAAGAGGCCCAAAAGAATGGCCCAGTAGCTAGACAGCAAAGTGTAAACAAACAAATGTACTGCTGATTTGTGTTGATTTGATTAAAACAAATCAATAAGGAACAGTTAATGTAAACTGTTAGTAGCTAATCTGAATATAATTACAGAGCGCATTGTATCTGTAGGGCAGAGTGTAATAAAAAAGCTGGGTTATATTGATTGTATCTAGTCACTTCTCCAATGAAGGATAAATAGTAGTTATTATGGAATATTAAAACTGGTTAAAAAATAGAAGTGCCCTAAGAAATAGTTACATAGCTACATAGTTACATAGTGTCATAGTTACATAGTTCAGCAAATGGAAGATGAAGACACAGTTTGAATTGCAAAAATTGCTGAAGCTTTACTCCATGCTTGTAGCAAACAAAATTACGTTTGGGGGCGCAGCTCCTTCCTCAGATAATGCCACCTTCTGAGGTAGGGGCTGCGTCCCGAAACGTAATTTTGTCTGTTACAAGCATGGAGTAAAGCTTCAGCAATTTTGCCATTCAAACTCTGCTTGCTTAACCATGGGGTTATTCTATCAGGAGTGACGTGGCTGAACATCAAGTCTGGACCAGATTGTAAAGCATTGGGAAGTACGGATCCCTGTAATATTTAGGATTGAGGTGAGTCACTGTGTGCAAGCAGCACATGGGAAGGGGAAGTTTAATAGTAGAGTGCCCTAAGTTGTAAGATGACCATATTTTTTAAGTGACATACCAGGACAAAATACAAATTTATTTATTAATCCTCTCTCGCTCACGCACCTCTCTCTCTCTCTCTCTCTCTCTCTCTCTCTCTCTCTCATGCACTCCTCTCTCTCTCTCACACACGCACCCCATTCTCTCTCTCTCTCCCCCGCACCTCTCTCTCTCTCATGCCCCCCCTCTCTCTCTCTCTCGCTCTCACTCACGCACCCCTCTCTCTCCCACTCACGCACCCCTTTCTCTCTCTCTCTCTCTCTCACACGCACCCCTTTCTCTCTCTCTCCCTCATACACCCCCCTCTCTCTCTCTCTCACTCACCCCTCTCTCTCTCTCACGCACTCCTTTCTCTATCTCTCACTCACGCACTCACGCACCTCTCTCTCTTTCACACAAGCACCTCTCTCTCTCACACACGCCTCTCTCACACGCATGCACCCCTCTCTCTCTGACTCACGCACCCCTCTCTCTCTGACTCACACACCCCTCTCTCTCACTCATGCACCCAACCCTCTCTCTCTGACTCACCCACCCCTCTCTATCTCACTCACGCACCCCTCTCACTCTCTCATGTACCCCTCTCTCTCACTCATGCACCCCTGCCTCTCTCTGTCACACGCACCCCTCTCTCTCTCTCTCGCTCTCACTCACGCACCCCTCTCTCTCCCACTCACGCACCCCTTTATCTCTCTCTCTCTCTCTCTCTCACACGCACCCCTTTCTCTCTCTCTCCCTCATGCACCCCCCTCTCTCTCTCTCTCACTCACCCCTCTCTCTCTCTCACGCACTCCTTTCTCTATCTCTCACTCATGCACTCACGCACCTCTCTCTCTTTCACACAAGCACCTCTCTCTCTCACACACGCCTCTCTCACACGCATGCACCCCTCTCTCTCTGACTCACGCACCCCTCTCTCTCTGACTCACACACCCCTCTCTCTCACTCATGCACCCAACCCTCTCTCTCTGACTCACCCACCCCTCTCTATCTCACTCACGCACCCCTCTCACTCTCTCACGTACCCCTCTCTCTCACTCATGCACCCCTGCCTCTCTCTGTCACACGCACCCCTCTCTCTCTCTCTCTCTCTCTCTCTGACTCACGCATCCCTCGCTATCTCTCACTCACCCCTCTCTCTCTCACACTCACTCACACACCCCTCTCTCTTTCTCTGACTCACGTACCCTTCTCTCTCTCTCTCTGACTCACTCACCTATCTCTCTCTCTCACTCATGAACCCCTCTCTCTCACTCATGAACCCCTCTCTCTCTCTCTCACTCATGCACCCCACTCTCTCTCTCACTCATGCACCCCACTCTCTCTCTTACTCAGTCACACACCATCTCTCTCTCACTCACGCACCCATCTCTCACTCTCATGCACCCCTGTCTCTCTCACTCATGAACCCGTCTCTCTCACTCATACACCCCTGTCTCTCTCACATGTACTGCTGTCTCTCTCACTCACGCACCCCTCACTCTCACTCACGCACCCCTCTCACTCACACAACTCCCTCTATCTCTCTCAACCACTCTACCCTCCTCTCTACCACTTACCCCCAACTCTTCCCCCCCTCACCCCACACTCCCTCCTCTCACATTCCACTTCTCTCTTACACCCCCTTTTCACTCACTCACTCAATTCCCCCCTCACACACACCTCCTCCCCATGAATCACACACACACAGCTCCCCCCCCAAGACATACACACATCTCATCCTCAAGACACAGATGCACAGCTCCCCCAGAAGACACACAAACACAGCTTCCCCCCCCCCCCCCCCACAGACTGACAGACAAATAAAAATAGTTTACATGGGGGGGGAGGAGCGCAATAGGGAAGGCCTATTGAGGACACTAATTATATCATTTTTATCTTATTTTTTATTCCTTTTTTTATTATCTTGGAATGATTATATTTCTATTAACACATGAATTATAATTCGTATTGCTTTCACGTTATATTAAGCACAATGGATACTATCTCAGTGATTTTATTTCTTATGTGAAGTGGCTGAAAACCACTTATTGGTCATTTAATTCAATTTTTTTATATTAGCATTTGCACTTCCTTGAATGCACCATTTTGATTATATTAGCATTAGTTTCTACATTTTTGATATGTCCTGCTTTTCATTTTAATTTAGTCCCAATTTATTAGTTAGTGCTGCTTTTTTTTTTTTTTAATTGACACACACTTTACCTTGGCAGGGGACTGGGATGACTTCAGGTCCAGCGCTGCTCCCGCGGATGCTCGTGCATGCGTGGTCGGCGCTCACTTTCCAAACCGGTACAAGTTTGTCATTTCACATGACCTGTTGGGACGCTGGGACAGGACCTGTAAAAATGGTACTGTCCCTGTGAAACCGGTACGTCTGGTCACTTTTCTTAGTTGGGTGGTAAGAGTGGTTCATGAGACAGTGGGGGTACCAGTTTGTTGCTACTATACTAGTCCGGAGGGACTACAACTCTTCAAATTTTTAATTTTTATCTTGTAGGATATAGGTACATTTCTCCATAGAGTACATCCCCCAGACTAGGGATGGAGAAAACTGTCAAAATGTGTTGCTCCGAATTCCGCTCCACACATGGATTTCATACTTCAAAATACATCCGTATTCATTCAAATTCACCATTGATTGGAATCCAGATGGATTTGTTTAGAATCCGCAAACAGATTCTTAACCCGTACACCTGTACCAGGCCACAGCTCCAGCAGTGTGCGCTAAACCAGCTGATAGGGAGTATTGCTGTCACAACCTACTTTTCAGATGCCCACCACTCACATATGTAGCTAATATAGCTATTGGCGTATCTCACAGGTATCTCAGGTGTACTCCACAGGGAACATTAAACTGCCAACTAGGTAGTGGAAGTGGTCTGATTTTAAAGGAAGCAAGGGGAGGGAGCTACTACAGGTATATGTACTCATATTGGTGCTACATGACAGATATGCACAACAATGGCTACGGTATAACAGAACAGGGACAAAAATATTAACTGCGTCATCTGCCAGACACATACTACATAGTTACATAGTTACATAGTAGATGAGGTTGAAAAAGACGTACGTCCATCAAGTTCAACCTATGCTAAATTTAGACAGCAGATACTTTATCCTATATCTATACTTACTCATTGATCCAGAGAAAGGCAAACAAAAAACCCAAGAGTCATATCATCCAATGATATCTCATAAGGGGAAAAATTAATTCCTTCCTGACTCCAAGAATTGGCAATCGGATTAATCCCTGGATCAACATCCTTCCCATGTATACTTATTTGGTATATCCCTGTATACCTTTCCCATCTAAAAAGATGTCCAACCTTTTTTTGAATAAATCTATTGTATCTGCCATCCCAGTCTCCATGGGTAATGAATTCCAAATTTTAACTGCCCTTACTGTAAAGAACCCTTTCCTTTGTTGCTGGTGAAATCTCCTTTCCTCCAACCTTAAGGGATGGCCCCGAGTCCTTTGTACTACCCGTGGGATGAACAGTTCTTTTGAAAGCTCCTTGTACTGTCCCCGAATATATTTGTATATAGTTATCATATCCCCTCTTAGACGCCTCTTTTCTAATGTAAATAAATCTAATTTAGCTAGCCTCTCCTCATAAGTTAGATTGTCCATCCCCACTATTGAAGTCAGGCTTACAGGTCTGTATTTTCCCGGTTGTGATCTAGCTCCCTTTTTAAATATAGGCACCACATCTGCTTTACGCCAATCTTGTGGTACTGAGCCTGTGGAAATGGAGTCCTTGAATATTAAATATAATGGTTTGGCTGAATTTAAATACTTTATTTTACAATAAATAAAACTCTACAAACTGCACATCTGAGAGATATGCTAATAATTACACAGTATATTTAAATGAGTCCCATCCCACACTTTATAAAAGGATTTTCAACTATGTAGAGCTCAATATATATATATATATATTTTTTATATATATAAAATAAAGAATATCACTTGTGAACACATTCCCATGTCTTAGACAGGTCTGCAACCCTGCCTTTCAACCATTATCACCAAGCATACAGTGCTCCCACTGCAGCAAGGGATTCTGGGAAATGACATGCAAATGAGCACACAATGTGTCACCTTTTGCCTGGAATAGCAATTCACATGGAGCCCATTTAAGCTGATGCATCGCCGTTCACACAGCTTTGAAACACAGCATGGGACTAGCAAAGCAAGTACAAACCACTCACAGACATGTTTCAACCTTGATGGGTATCATCAGTGTGAGGTTGGTTTATACTTGCTTTGAAATATTTCTAGGCTGGGTAGGTTTATCATATACATTTTAAGTTATGGTGGGTGAAAAAGTTTTTTTGTCGCCTTTTTCACCCACCATAACTTAAAATGTATATGGTATATATATATATATATATATATATATATATATATATAATATATATATATATATATATATATATATATATATATATATATAATAAAAAACGAATAGACGATACCGTTCTGTGGCTAACTAAATACTTTTATTTGTGTGAGCTTTCGAGATACACTGATTTCTTCTTCCGGTGGTGTTCCAATGGATAAAGCAAGAAAGAAAGGTTTTACTTAAAAACAGTGCATCTTGGAATGTGATGCATGACTGAAACCTATCCCTACCCCACTTGCAGTATGCGATTTACGACTTAAGGTGTTAAATGGTCCCTGAACGTTAGTGATGAAAGAGTGTGTGTATGTATGTAATTATAGATTTATAAAAAGTGATGCCTGAAGAAGGTATTTGTACACCAAAACGTCGGATGGTTTGTTACTGTAATCAGTCAATAAAATGAACTTTTTATAAATTATTGCATTTCTTTTGGTGTGCTCAGCTTCCCTTCTGTTCTACAAACATTTTATAAACAAATAAATAATACGCCTAAGGCACCAACCTAATGACTGGAAAGGTGTCAGACCCAACAGGACTAGAAACCACAACCGCTGTTTTTTCTAGACCACAGCTGTGTGGGCTAAACCAGCTGATGGCTAGCACCACTGTGACGGCTGTGATTCACCATGTTTTTAATTGTTTTTGTCAGGAAACATGTTATATTTAATCTCTATTAGAATATGAAGAGAAATGTCTAATCCTTTAGATGAGGTGTACGCCTAAATACTCCAAGTGGGTAAAATACCCCTTAGAGATAAACGAAAATCACCCTTGCCGAGGGGGGAGGATGGATCAGCAGGCACAACTGTGCAGGAAAGAGTTGCAAACGGCTGGACTGGGCTGAAAAATGCTTTATTTAAACATGGAGATAGCAATACAGACCGGCGCCTTAATGTCCAAAACTGAAATGAGTCCAAAGATGTACTGCAGTGTCCAAAACGCTGATCCGGTAGAAGGACTGCAAACTCCACAACAGCACACGTGGTATTATGCAAGGGAGATAAAGAGAAAGATCATAGCGTGACACTGCAATCTAAAAACATATAACTCATACATACAAGACATACATGACTAACAACACTGACAGAGAGGCTGACAATAAAACAGAGATTTATTTAGACAATAACTAAAAACGGATAGAGCTATGGAGCAGGTCTAGGGTCCAGTGTGTAAAACTGGAATCCTACTTACAGCAATCCAGAAAGGTACAAGCGGTATGTGAGATATGCAGTTCTTTTTCAGCTTCTCCTGGGCGCGTGGTGCTGCTGTAATGGCCGCCGGCGCTTCCTCCGGTTACTCTCGGGCTCGGCGTCCCTGCAGGCCAAACCTCGCGAGATTTTTCGTCAGAAATGACGTCACTCGCTAGGTGGAGCTACTCGCCACCGCTTACTGTTTTATTTAAACATGGATTTAAAAACCAAGAGGAGGGGAACAGACCTCTGCACCTCTAACGCGTTTCACCCAAATGAGAAAGCCCGCATTTTTCAGCCCAGTCCAGCCATTTGCAACTCTTTCCTGCACAGTTGTGCCTGCTGATCCATCCTTCCCCCTCGGCAAGGGTGATTTTCGTTTGTATCTACACACAGCAAGGAGCACACAGATCCGGATGAGAAAATGGACTTATGTGAGTACACCACGTTTACTATTTGAAAGTGGGAGCTTCCCCAGGTTCACTGGATCATATAGTTGCTGGATTTATATATAAGGGGTCTGGGTGGGTCCTAGGACTTCCCCCAGACATCCCTTTTTATCCTTGCCGGATCGTGTTCCAACTAGGGGTTAATTCATATAGCTCCACACAGCATTTCTATACAACAAGTGATCCGGATGCAGTATTTATTTTCATAAGTGGGTCATATGCTTTGTAGCACTAGTAATTGAGGGACTCTACCTCAATATTCCTCTGTTATACCCCTTAGAGATGTATAATGACCTGGACAAAGTAACTTTTAATACATATACAAATAAAAACAATGAGAAAGGACCTCCAAGAGCTGCAAAAATAGAGGATACATTAATGTAATACAATGTACTTGATTTATTAACCTTAGTTAAAAAGTTATACATTTATTAAGAGACAGAATGAAGTGAATAATAAAAGAAAATATAATCATAAAAAGCACAAGATCTGAGGGTGTCCCGAAACAAATGACTTAAATGGAGCTAAGGAAACATTCAAATGCCATTATAACCATAACCATAAAGAAATTATCAAACCCAATATCAGCTTGTAATCTTTGAGATCTTGGTATGCTTAGCAGTGGAAGATTTCTCCTTGGATCACAGGAATGGTCATATGGTAAAAGAAAAAACAAATACATCGTATAATACCTCGGGATAGATGTGAATATAATACAAAAGAGAAAACTATTGGCCCAGAGAAAAGGGAGGTGCATGGAAGAGTGGTCTTAGTAGTATTGACACATGCGTCTTAAAGTGGGGAAACTTACTGGTGGACCAAAAAACAGACTGGAATTAGAGGTACAAAAATGTAATATAATTCTATGGATAAGTACCCCCATAATTTTTGGTTGATGGTATCAAATTTATTTTGAGTCACAATTTGTTTTTTACCGTCAGTTTTATTTACAGACTTGTGGGACTGCCATGGGCACAAGATTCACACCAAGCTAAGCCAAAAATGTTATGGGAATTTGGGAAGACAACTGCATGTGGTCTAATTGCCTGTTTAGTTCGAATCTGGTGCTCTGGTGGAGCTACAAAGACAACGTTTTTTTTTATTTAGAAGGGCACTATAGAGGAACAAGAGGCTTTCAAAACATATCTAAATTATAATAATAGAAACTTGCATTTTACTTTCAAACAAAGCCGAGAAAAAATAGAATTCCCTTACCTGGAGATATATATCAAGAAAACTCAATTAAAAACACAATTGTCCAGGCCAATAATTATCTTTTGGTTAATAACCACCACAACCCAAATTGGGTCAGAAACATCCTGCAAGGGCAATTTATAAGGCTTGAGCATAAGTGTTTCTAGACCAAGCACAATTACTGAAGAAGAAGTTTTGGATAGAGACTATGCTCTTAACAAACAGCAATTCTGAAAGATAATAATGTGGATAGATCTACTGTCTTGGAATATAAGAAGAGAGAAGACATCATTGGGTACAGTACTTTTTATAACGCAATATAATGCAATGGCTCCTGAGATTACATGCACTTTTAATCAATATTGGAGAATTCTTAAGAAAGACAAAATCCTCAACAATAGCTTTCTGGCCCGACCACAGATTTTCTTCAGAAAAGCAGTCAATCTCTAAACTACAGTAGAAAAAATGGAGAGTGAACTCCAATGTTCCAATGCTGCAATCATATAAAACGCAAAAAAGAAAAGAAAAAATGCAATCACTGTCCAGGAGTAACTAGGAATGTCTTTAGGCAGGTGTGAGATAATAAGTATAAAGAAATAAAGTCAAGATGGCTATGAAGGTATGGGCACACCAGTCGGGGGTTAATATGCAAATGTGAACCAAAGATACAAAGCAGTGAGACCGCAGCCACATCAACTATTGATCAATAATAGTCCCAATAATGCTAACCTGACCCGACTGGTAATCCTGCCACCTATTCAGCCATGTATTGCAATGAAGCAAAAAATCCCCTCCAACCTGTATGAGGCAGGGGAATCCCAGCTGCAGAGGAATCAAAGAACCTGGGTGCTCCTTTGCTGATCTGCCGATGGACACCGCAACTCATCTGCTGCCTGGCGTGTATGCCAAACCCTCAGCTCACCGATGTTGATGACGTAGGGGCTGCGTCTCCGAAGGCCACGGCCGCGCTGTACTGGGGTCCCACGGGTGGTGCGATCAAGCCCATAGATGACACTGGGGCTCCATACCTCGAGGCAACCAGCCGAGCTGTGACTCAGGCAGATGACGTGTAGGCCGTGTCACAGGGTTCGCCGGCTGTGTTGCACTGGGGTCCCCGGGTAGAGCGCTCCAACCCTCCGATCACACTGGGTCTGCCTCCAGAAGGAAACGGCCGTGCCGGGACTTAGGGTACTGCATGCAGGGTGTTGCTGTAGCGCAGATTAGCTGGATACCGCCTCCGTTCAGTGTTGATAGTAAACACCTGTAGCCTCAGAGACTGCTGTGTGCTCCATACCAAAAAGGTAATACGAGGTAGGAAAGGCGGATGGTCACTACTCCTAGTAACACTACAAGCTAGTAAAATAAAATTACTTTATTAAGAAAAAAAGGTAGGACATCATAGTAGAACCACTCTAACGCGTTTCATCCCTAGCATGGGACTTTATCAAAGAGAATATGGTTCAGTACACAGACACAACTTATATACATGTGAGCCACATCTGATTGGTCAAAACCAAATTGGACACAGCAGATAGTAATAAACACATGAAATAAAAAACATATTAACACTGGCATGTCTGTGGTACAGCGAGAAACTTCATAACATATGATGAACTATATAATCTACTAACCAAAAAAGGGGGGAAGGAAAGAAAAATAAAAATAAAGATTATATATAAAGATTAAAAACAACGAACATATTATAATGTCAAATACCCAAATGTTGGAAATTCTAAATAAGGAAAAAAGGAAAAGACTATCATGGAAGAAAAGAAGAATAAGAAAATAATCATGGGAGATAAAAATCAACTATGCATAATTGGTACCATTAGGTATTAATGCAATTGTACAGGTAAGTACAGATAATACAGTAATACAAATAGGTATTATTCTTAATAAAATACATTTCATAACTTATTCAAGTTGTTCTGTTATTATTTCCTGAAATAGCAATAAGTAGCAGAAGGTATTATACCAATGTCCGTAGTAAATTGATATAGACATAATACAGTGTTTTATAGTATTATTCATACCTCTATAAAAAATGTTTCAATTCCCAATCGGAGTTCATTCCGGAGGGATAGAGAGTATTAAGAGTATAAATCCAATACATTTCTTTCTGATTTAATGTATTCTCCCTGTTACCGCCCCTAGGGTGACGGGGTATATGTTCAATGGCTGTAAAGGAGAAATTGCCAATACCTCCTCTAGGGCATTGGGTGAAATGTCTGGAGACAGGATGGACCAAGTCTTTCCTCTTGATCAGACGGGTATGTTCAGCTATGCGTAACCTCAAGGATCTAATTGTGCGTCCCACATATCTATGGCCGCATGCGCATAGAAGAACATATACAACGAAGGATGTATTGCAATTCAAAAAAGTCTTAATATAAAACTTCCTTGACCCATTTGAATAGGTTATAAATTTAGAAGGTAATGCGTATTGACACATTGAGCAATTTGCGCATTTATGGAAACCTTTAGGTATGGTGCTAATATTAGCAGTTTTTAATTTGGAGTCAAACAGACTAGGAGAAAGATGAGAGGCTAGGGTTTTTGCCTTACGGAAGATAAATCTAGGGCCACTAGATAATAGAGGGCCAATATCCTCATCAAGGAGAAGAGTATGCCAATGTTTAGATATTATCTTGGAAATAAGTTGAGATTGAGCACTATAGGTAGTTACAAAGAATGGAGTCTGTGTATTTTTAGAAGATATATTGTTAGAATTAGTTGCTTTCAAACCTGTTCTTTGAATCAAAGTATCTCTATCCATAGAGTCAGCTTTATTGAATGCTGACTCTACGTCTTGTGTGGAATAGCCCCTGGCTATGAATCTGTCAAACATTTCTTTTGATCTTGACAGGAAAATGTCATTGGTAGAACAGAGTCTTTTTAGTCTCATAAATTGAGAACCAGGAATATTCCTTATCAATGAGCGGGGATGACAACTCCGCGCATTGAGAAGCATATTCCTGGAGTTCTTTTTGCGATAAATGTCGGTTTGAATAAACATCTCATTGTCAATATACAAGGTTAGATCTAAATAATGAATGTGATTAATATTGTGCTCATATGTGAATTTGATATTATAGTCATTAGTATTTAAATAGTGAATAAATGAAAATAAAGAGTGCTCATCACCATCCCAAATTAATATAAGATCGTCAATATATCTCTTATAAAAGATGATATTTTGACGAAAGAGATTGTTAGAGTGATAAATAAATTGTGCCTCCCAAAAACCCATAAACAAATTAGCATATGAAGGTGCAAAACTCGTGCCCATTGCAGTGCCTAATTTTTGTAAATAAAAATGTGAATCAAAAAGAAAATAATTGTGCGTGAGTAAAAAGAATATTGATTCTTGTAAAAAAGTGCAATGTGAAATTGATAATGTGGATAAATCGAGAAAATATCGTATCGCTTTAAGACCGTGGTTGTGATCAATAATGGAATACAGGGAGGAAACATCTAATGTCACCCACCTGTATTCCTTGTGCCATGTAACAGCCTGTAATTTGACAATGAGATCTGCTGTATCTCTAATGTAGGAAGGAAGTAGAAAAACCAGGGGCTGTAAGAATTTGTCCACATACCGCGATAACCCATCTCCCAAAGATCCAATGCTCGCCACTATTGGTCGTCCAGGAGGGTTGACTAGCGATTTATGGATCTTTGGGAGATGGTGGAATACCGGAATCACGGGATGTGGACAATTCAGAAACTCACATTCCTTGTAACTGATAACATTTAGAATTCTCCCGAGGGACAACAATTCTGTAAATTCTAAGGCATATTTTGAAGTAGGGTCTTCTTTTAAAGGTTGATAGAATTTAGCATCATATAGTTGTCTTAATGCTTCTTGTTTGTATTGGTCAGAGGATAATACAACCAAAGCTCCCCCTTTGTCTGCATTTCTTATTACAATGTTATGATTTTTCTTAATGGAATCAATTTGTTGAATCTCTGTATATGTCAAATTGCCAGTATTAACATTGGAATAGGAAAAGCCTTGGGAAAGTAATTTTAAATCTCGTTCGACCAAATGTTCAAACGTGGTTATGGATGGGCCTCTGTTGTAATTTGGGCAAAATAAAGATTTTTTTCGATATCCAGAGTCTTCAGACCCAAAGAATGGTTGAACAAAAGTATTTAAAGGCTCTCCTTGTGACTCTAACAAATTTTCCATGTCAGTAATAGCACAATGTTCTTGGAAATTGAGTAAATTTATGGTCTTATTATCAAGTTGTGAAGATTCTGAGGGAACCACATCAACATCTGTGCCCAATAAACGATTTCGTGTGGAAAATAGTTTCTTTAAGGAGAGCTTGCGAGTAAATTTTTGGAGATCAATTACTGTTTGGAATAAATGAAAGTTCTGCGTGGGGGCGAACCCTAAACCTTTGTTCAAAAGTTTAAGCTGATCCAAGGAAAGATCTACATCTGACAAATTGATAACATTATCAGGGGAATTTATTCGTATTTCTTCCTCTTGGATCTGCCTCTGCTTTCGTTGTTTTCTCTGGGACCTTCGTGTTCTCCTCGGCCTCTGGGGTTTGACTGTAAAAAAGCCGAGGAGGGTTGGCCAGATGATTTTGGAGCTTTGGACTGAAACATAGTAGTTTGAGCTCTAGATTCATAGCCCGTTGCTCCACGATCATCCCTAGAGTGTCCTGTAAATCTATCAAAGGACACTGATTGGGACCTTGCCTCGTAATCTGAGACATCTGAGTCAAAACTAGACGTCTCCCCTCTAGTGTTCTTTAAGATAGATTTGTTGGGATTATTATTAGACCAGTTTTTTGACTGTTTTTGTTTGCCCCGTGGTGTACTGGAACCTATAAATTCCTTAGTAGGCTGTGGTTTTTGCCAACAGTATACTTGGCTTTTGATATAATCAATGCGGTCTCTCTCAAATTTAGAATGTTTTTTCTCACTAATAGTCTCTTCAATAGAATCCACATTAGAAGAAAGAGTTTTATCATTCTTGATAAATTGATCCATTTTGGAAAATGGTTTAAGCTTATTTTGAAGAGTCGCTATTTCTTCCATAAGTATAGTTTTTTCTGATGTTTTATGTTGAATAATCAACTCCATAAGCTGTATGGAACATGTATCCAAAATTTTTACCCATTCTTTCTCAAATTTATTACTAGTGAAACCAAATGAGGGCACCTTTTTAATGCGTAGACCTCTGGGAATTCTATTAGATCTAATATAATTCTCTAGTGAGGTAATATCCCACCAGAGTCTTATATTCATAACAAGTAATTTTTCCAATTTTACAAAATAATGTGTCAAATCTGACGGTTCATCACAAGTGATATCTAAAATACCATCAAAAAGGTGCGCAGCTTTCCTGGAGCGTTTAGTGTTATCTCCACAGGAACGAACATATGTATCAACTTCTTCTTCTAATAAAACAACAGCATGATCTTCAATAGATTCTTCCATGATAATTCAGTTATATTTTAAATATCTTAATGAAAATAGATTAATGAAAAAATGTAGTAACCGCTTGTGTGAATTATCCTGTATAGTAAATTGCAAAGAAAATCTGTAAGTATATATCATAAACAATATCTTAATAGATTAAATGATATCATATAAATATAATTATAATAAGAGTAACAGGACACTCTAGGGATGATCGTGGAGCAACGGGCTATGAATCTAGAGCTCAAACTACTATGTTTCAGTCCAAAGCTCCAAAATCATCTGGCCAACCCTCCTCGGCTTTTTTACAGTCAAACCCCAGAGGCCGAGGAGAACACGAAGGTCCCAGAGAAAACAACGAAAGCAGAGGCAGATCCAAGAGGAAGAAATACGAATAAATTCCCCTGATAATGTTATCAATTTGTCAGATGTAGATCTTTCCTTGGATCAGCTTAAACTTTTGAACAAAGGTTTAGGGTTCGCCCCCACGCAGAACTTTCATTTATTCCAAACAGTAATTGATCTCCAAAAATTTACTCGCAAGCTCTCCTTAAAGAAACTATTTTCCACACGAAATCGTTTATTGGGCACAGATGTTGATGTGGTTCCCTCAGAATCTTCACAACTTGATAATAAGACCATAAATTTACTCAATTTCCAAGAACATTGTGCTATTACTGACATGGAAAATTTGTTAGAGTCACAAGGAGAGCCTTTAAATACTTTTGTTCAACCATTCTTTGGGTCTGAAGACTCTGGATATCGAAAAAAATCTTTATTTTGCCCAAATTACAACAGAGGCCCATCCATAACCACGTTTGAACATTTGGTCGAACGAGATTTAAAATTACTTTCCCAAGGCTTTTCCTATTCCAATGTTAATACTGGCAATTTGACATATACAGAGATTCAACAAATTGATTCCATTAAGAAAAATCATAACATTGTAATAAGAAATGCAGACAAAGGGGGAGCTTTGGTTGTATTATCCTCTGACCAATACAAACAAGAAGCATTAAGACAACTATATGATGCTAAATTCTATCAACCTTTAAAAGAAGACCCTACTTCAAAATATGCCTTAGAATTTACAGAATTGTTGTCCCTCAGGAGAATTCTAAATGTTATCAGTTACAAGGAATGTGAGTTTCTGAATTGTCCACATCCCGTGATTCCGGTATTCCACCATCTCCCAAAGATCCATAAATCGCTAGTCAACCCTCCTGGACGACCAATAGTGGCGAGCATTGGATCTTTGGGAGATGGGTTATCGCGGTATGTGGACAAATTCTTACAGCCCCTGGTTTTTCTACTTCCTTCCTACATTAGAGATACAGCAGATCTCATTGTCAAATTACAGGCTGTTACATGGCACAAGGAATACAGGTGGGTGACATTAGATGTTTCCTCCCTGTATTCCATTATTGATCACAACCACGGTCTTAAAGCGATACGATATTTTCTCGATTTATCCACATTATCAATTTCACATTGCACTTTTTTACAAGAATCAATATTCTTTTTACTCACGCACAATTATTTTCTTTTTGATTCACATTTTTATTTACAAAAATTAGGCACTGCAATGGGCACGAGTTTTGCACCTTCATATGCTAATTTGTTTATGGGTTTTTGGGAGGCACAATTTATTTATCACTCTAACAATCTCTTTCGTCAAAATATCATCTTTTATAAGAGATATATTGACGATCTTATATTAATTTGGGATGGTGATGAGCACTCTTTATTTTCATTTATTCACTATTTAAATACTAATGACTATAATATCAAATTCACATATGAGCACAATATTAATCACATTCATTATTTAGATCTAACCTTGTATATTGACAATGAGATGTTTATTCAAACCGACATTTATCGCAAAAAGAACTCCAGGAATATGCTTCTCAATGCGCGGAGTTGTCATCCCCGCTCATTGATAAGGAATATTCCTGGTTCTCAATTTATGAGACTAAAAAGACTCTGTTCTACCAATGACATTTTCCTGTCAAGATCAAAAGAAATGTTTGACAGATTCATAGCCAGGGGCTATTCCACACAAGACGTAGAGTCAGCATTCAATAAAGCTGACTCTATGGATAGAGATACTTTGATTCAAAGAACAGGTTTGAAAGCAACTAATTCTAACAATATATCTTCTAAAAATACACAGACTCCATTCTTTGTAACTACCTATAGTGCTCAATCTCAACTTATTTCCAAGATAATATCTAAACATTGGCATACTCTTCTCCTTGATGAGGATATTGGCCCTCTATTATCTAGTGGCCCTAGATTTACCTTCCGTAAGGCAAAAACCCTAGCCTCTCATCTTTCTCCTAGTCTGTTTGACTCCAAATTAAAAACTGCTAATATTAGCACCATACCTAAAGGTTTCCATAAATGCGCAAATTGCTCAATGTGTCAATACGCATTACCTTCTAAATTTATAACCTATTCAAATGGGTCAAGGAAGTTTTATATTAAGACTTTTTTGAATTGCAATACATCCTTCGTTGTATATGTTCTTCTATGCGCATGCGGCCATAGATATGTGGGACGCACAATTAGATCCTTGAGGTTACGCATAGCTGAACATACCCGTCTGATCAAGAGGAAAGACTTGGTCCATCCTGTCTCCAGACATTTCACCCAATGCCCTAGAGGAGGTATTGGCAATTTCTCCTTTACAGCCATTGAACATATACCCCGTCACCCTAGGGGCGGTAACAGGGAGAATACATTAAATCAGAAAGAAATGTATTGGATTTATACTCTTAATACTCTCTATCCCTCCGGAATGAACTCCGATTGGGAATTGAAACATTTTTTATAGAGGTATGAATAATACTATAAAACACTGTATTATGTCTATATCAATTTACTACGGACATTGGTATAATACCTTCTGCTACTTATTGCTATTTCAGGAAATAATAACAGAACAACTTGAATAAGTTATGAAATGTATTTTATTAAGAATAATACCTATTTGTATTACTGTATTATCTGTACTTACCTGTACAATTGCATTAATACCTAATGGTACCAATTATGCATAGTTGATTTTTATCTCCCATGATTATTTTCTTATTCTTCTTTTCTTCCATGATAGTCTTTTCCTTTTTTCCTTATTTAGAATTTCCAACATTTGGGTATTTGACATTATAATATGTTCGTTGTTTTTAATCTTTATATATAATCTTTATTTTTATTTTTATTTCCTTCCCCCCTTTTTTGGTTAGTAGATTATATAGTTCATCATATGTTATGAAGTTTCTCGCTGTACCACAGACATGCCAGTGTTAATATGTTTTTTATTTCATGTGTTTATTACTATCTGCTGTGTCCAATTTGGTTTTGACCAATCAGATGTGGCTCACATGTATATAAGTTGTGTCTGTGTACTGAACCATATTCTCTTTGATAAAGTCCCATGCTAGGGATGAAACGCGTTAGAGTGGTTCTACTATGATGTCCTACCTTTTTTTCTTAATAAAGTAATTTTATTTTACTAGCTTGTAGTGTTACTAGGAGTAGTGACCATCCGCCTTTCCTACCTCGTAATCTCTAAACTACATTTTCCCCTAGCTGTCCAATGTCATAAATGTCATCCAAGCCAGGGTAACAATTTGATTAAAGCCTTTTTATACTTGCTCCAAATGTAAAGCTTGCCAATTCAGTTCAAGTAGAAAATTCTTCCAATCTACCACTACACAGAAACAAATTAAAATGAACCCCTGAGGAAGTCTGAATGGAGCGGAATGCATAGGGCAGATAGCGCAAATTACAGGAGGACTGTCAAGCTGTTTTGGTGAACTTTGGTGAACATTTTGCTAAAGATTGGGTTCTTCCTTCTCTGGACTATACCATCTTCCACTGTAGATGGCTGCCACAGGTGGACTACCAGGGAGGGAGTGCTGCCTTCACCATTGCCTGACCCATGGTGGGTCCACTGCTTGACTCCGATATGTGTTTGTGAGTTAATAATTTTTTAATTGATTTCTTGTTATAAAGCTTTCTGCACTATTTTCTGTGTCCTCTATTTTTCATATATATATGGGATCCTCCTCTACATGTTTCTCTACACATTTACATCTGGCTACATATCCTGATGGACATCACTACTAGAACATCGTATGAGGTGGTCACTCTTGATAACCGCAAAGCCTTTATCGCTCACGGAGAATGCAAGCGAATTGCATATCTTTGTACCTGAATCACCACTATCAATACTTTTTTGCACTATATGTGTGAGTTTTCTTTTTTTCTCTCTTTTTTATATACCCCGGGATGTGAGTGCGCTCCTGACCCTCTATCTCTACAATCATCTATGGACTTGGATTGAGTCCACTCCAGGAGCGGCACCAATTCAGAGGACCGTATACATTTATTTTTTCACCTTTCACCAGTGTGTTCACTTAGTTTTCTCTATTTAATTAAAAATGGTATTTGTGCTTATTTTTTGTTTTCATATAGAGCAGCACACCAGGCAGACTGATCGGGATCCAGCACCAACACCAGTACCTCCTGCTTACCGGCTTATGACCTGGCACTTTGTCATGAGTAGGGTTCTAATTTTAACCATCTTTGAATTTCTCCAGTTATTTGAGGACATCCTCTAAGAAAGAGTCCTGGTCTCTATTTGGTGCGTAAACATTTACAAGTGTAACGTTCTTATTTTGTAGCATTTCTTTTATGAAGATAAACCTCTGAGTGCTTCAATCTAAAATGAGAATTTTTTTACAGAGTAAAATGCCAACACCGTTCTGTTTGGCTCTCACAGAGCTCAGAAAGTATGATGTACATCTACTGTATGATCAACTAGTTTAGCAGCTTATGTTTTTTTTTTTAATGAGTTTCCTGGATAATGATTCTGTGTCTGTTAGTTTCCAGAAATCAGAAAGTGCCAATCGCCTCTTTTTGTTCCTATTTAAGCCTTTTATATTTATGGACAAAAGACAAAATGTCCCAATGCTACATTCAATACGGCAAATTAGATAGTTAAATACTTATCTGTCTTTCATCTCATAAGTAAGGGTCATTTAAGTCATATTCTTTGGCCAAAGTATTTCAAATCCTGTAACCACGCCGATGTATGCCATTTTTACAGGTCCTAACACTGTAAACATTCTCTTTACCTCCCTAATGGAGCAAAAAGTCTTAATAGACTTCATTTCTCTCCCTGGGAAGAACGTTCTGCAGTTAGGTGCAATGTAATGACTATGCACCAGCATGTGATGTAGATTCGGTGCTCTTCTGCTGGTCATGTTGACCCTGTCTCCTAGAACTCGTTTGAGATCATCATCTGTGCACAAGATGTGCCAATGGTTTTGTGTTATGTGACGTAGTTTTTGCTATTGGGTATTGTATGTTCCGAGAAATCTAATGGAGGAAAAAGTCTTAATAGACTGATCATTCACAGGTGCATCACAAGACCTGCTATTTAAAGTGGGCTGGGTGAGCTTTCACTCCCTCCAACCCCTGTGTCAGACCTGGAGTGACCGGGCAGGCTCCACCTCTGTGACATCTCTTCCTTGGGGCAGCATTCATTCAAGTATATTTTGAGTGTTATCGAGTGGGGGGTTTTTGCGTTTTTTTTTTTTTAATAGTACATGGTTGTAGTTTATTTATTCTGGTCGCTGTATTTTGGGTCATTCTCTGTGCTGATTGCCGGGGGCTTCTGCTTCCTCAGGGTCGTCTCACCTTCTGGTCCTCTGGATCCTGACATGTGATGCTTCAGCACTTCCTGCATGGGAGGGCCGGGGCTGTATCACTGCCTAAGGGGTCGTTTCATTCTTTGTAGGTGAGCAGTGGTAGGTCCAGCCTTTTCAAGAAACAATTATTTCTAAACAGATAGTAATGTACTAAGTAATGTATTATATTGGCTGTAGCATTGGGGCTTTTCTGTCTATTGTTGTATACATGATGTCACTATCACAGTAGTGGCACAGACAGGAGAGGAGAGAAAGGAGGGAGCGCTGGGGCTGTGAAGGCGTGGGGTCCAAGGCAGTCGCCTTGCCCTATGGACGGCCATAATATGTATTGTTCCATTAATTACTTAATTAATATAGATTACAATTTTTCATTCAATGTATGAGTGGAAATTTGAAACTTCATCAGTCACCTCTTGTTCCTCACTCGTGCAGTGCGGCAGCAGCTGGGATTATGTTGAGAAAACACAGATCAACTACTCCTAAAATGAAATCACGCCTGACGACATTTGTATTAATCATAAGATTACACATCTATTCCCAGACCTAACACAGCATAACTATATTAACATTTCAATAAAATGCGGCATTAAACATTAGATTATCAACTGTTTGTGACAGGAGTTCCCTTCTCACAGGCCTGCAAGGTGCGATAGCACAGAAGGCCTCACGGACTTCAATGATAGCGCTGAATCGGCATTATCGCATCGTAGAGAATAAGCCCCAATGTCTACTCTTAGCTTTGTATTATAGCATTGCCCAGTGTTTTATATGATATGTACAGTATGCTTGTATTTAAAAACTCTGTATATATCAGTGGAATTGTGTAAAAAAGAAAAAGTAAAAATAACAACACTGATGTGCCCATGATAATCGCTTATAATATTATTCTAATGCAATAAAAATAAAATGGAGAATCTCTGCAGAAGATGGAGGAGGAATTTGACTTTTTCTGGGGTTAAGTGAAACTCCACAGGTTCTGTAGCCAATGATTCGGGGAGTAGGAAACAAAATACATCAGCCTGGAGGATTACATTTAATTCATGTGGTGGAGTAGGTCAATGTGAAACATCAGATCTATAAATGAAGGGCTTCCCATACGCACAAACACATCAAAAAAACATGTCAAGGGAATCTTATGAGTCAAGGAACAACCTTCATCACTTGTACTTAATAATTAAAACACAAATCATGCATCTGTAATCTGAAGCACAGCTGCATATTGCAGAATATTAACTCTGCTAAGTCTGGCATAATGTGAAACCCTGAAGTGGTTCTTAAACGTTTGAACTGAAGACATGCTATAAACGCACTAATGGAAACTGACACCAGGGGGGATATTTACTAAAGTCGTAGGCTACGAAACTAGGGCAAACTCAGTGCAAAACAAATTGCATCAAATTTATCAAAGAAAAAAACCCTGTTGCCTTTGATGGGATTCCTTCCTTCTCATAAAGAGGAGGCTGGGCTTTTTTTCGGTCTGGTTTTCCCTCAGCTGGAAGATCTCAGTAAACCGGCCCCCTGGGCGTTTGTGCTATGTGGGTTCAGTGTTATCTTGTGACTGTTCTGTTGCATTTGGTGTGTGTAAGACTTTTCTTTGTGCCTGATTAAAATATTAGTCTTTACTTTTTTTGCATTGTTAATTGTATGGCCTGTGGAGAACCAAATGCTCCCTTCCTAATACTGGGCTTTGGGGCCCCCTGTAGTAATCTTTCCCATTCTGGTTAAACTGTAATTGAAAGATTTTAGAGAGGCCCCGAGCAAGTTATTAATGTCCCTGCCCAGATTCTGGGTTGTGTTTGTATCTGTATTTCTGCATGCACTCTGCAAGGAGCATTGTGCAGTTAGTAAATACTAGGCCTGGGCATGGATGCAATTGGGACTTAGTGGTAATCTTTTCAAAATGAATTTTTATATATTTATGAAACTATAAATCGACTGTCCAGCTGAAAATGACTGTAAAACGTGGCTAAGGAAAAAAGGAATTTAACTGCACTATTTGAAGACAAAGGCAGCTAACCATACATCATCAACTATCTGCACTGGACACTATAATCATACAGTGACATAAGAGCCTGTTTGTGTTGGTAGCATTATTTAGTGATATATAACAAAATGTATGTAGTGCTGCTTCTCCCTTCTCCCTCCTCCCCCCCTCCCCCTCCCCCACCCTCTGGAAGATCTTGCTAAAGATACAGGTGTCATGGTGCTTAATACCTGTGAGGGTCCTGGAGAGATGAGCGTCTGCGATGGTAAAGGGAAACAGGACAGGCTTTTCCTTGGTGACTCAGTATTCCTTCTCGGGGGTCAGCGCCTCCATTCACAACAGGCTTCAGCGTAGCTGGAGACAGTCCCCACTCTGAAAGTCATACTTCATACCCTTACCCAATAGACTGTAACTTAGGCAGGGTATATAAAACCGGATTCTTTATTGCATCCACTGCAGGTATATTACAGCGAATACATTTGTCAGCATGGGATCCCAGGCCTCTGGATGGTGCCTGGCCTCTTCTCAATGGTGGTCTTTGCAATCTCGTAGATCTATTCACCTCAACCCCGTGAGGGGCTGAGAGCACGTCTCCCTCCCAGCCGTGAGGGACTCAGACTCAACTCCAACTTACTATAATTTAGAATGCAACCTCTCTTAGTACAAAGGGAGGGGAGGGCACAAGGTCTGCCCCGATTGGCTGCACACAGACCCAGTTCACCTCCACCTGCGCGGGGAGGCTGCGTGAAGGTGGGGGGAAAACCCAAGATGACAGCCTGTCACAGCCTGCAGTTATCAGGACATACATGACAGGGAGGGGCAGAGGGATAGCCAGTACCAGCCATGGCTACATGTAGACGTCTCCCCAGCAGCAAAGCTTGAGAGTACAATGTCTGCTCCTCTGAGAGCTCACAGAGAAGCTCAGTGATAAAGTCACTGCCATTAAACTTGGGGAACCTGGTACAGACCCCAGTGTCAGCTTATAACTTTGGGGAAATCACAGTCTCCCTCAACCACATGCACCAAACATTTTGATTTTAAGTATCTTTAGGACAGGTATAATTATGCCGACAAAAATCTATGTACTGTACAGCACAGTTTCTGCTGTCAGTGCTACTGTATATAGGAAAAAATATTGTTTATTGCAAATATTTAAACATGGGATTAAGCAGGGTGACAGCTTCTGGGGATGAATTGCATAAAGAAAATATGAATTCTATGTGTATTTGGTATATCAGTGATATGTTGAGTGAATTATTGAAGGTAATATTTTGGATACTCTGTCTGCCAGAATTTTGGTTAAAAGCTTAATATCTTCATTTATCAGGGAGATGGGTCTGTATGACTCTGGTAGGAGAGGGTCCTTCCCTGGCCTGTGAATAATTTTAATATGGGCCAAATCACTGGAGGGTAAGTTTCCCTCTCCCTCCAGTATATTTTGGAAAGTTTTTTTGCGGGGGGAATTAACTTTTTCTTGTAATATCTTGAAATATTCTCCTGGCATCCCATCTGGTCCTGGTGCCTTGAAGCTCTTTAAATTACATATTGTGTCCGACACATCCTTTGGGGTGATTGGGGCATTTATGTGTAGCCCTTTTTCTGACGCTTCCCAAAGAGACTACTGGTCACTGTACACAACCTGCGGCTCCAGGAGATTTGAGCCTCCGCTGGCTGGGAGCCTGCGGTAACACTTATACACTTACTTAGCGCAGCGCCTCCACTTACCCAGGATCCCCGTGATGTAAGATTTCCCTGGGCAAGAAACATACAACACCTTATGATTGTAACTGGTTTTACTATAATAATGCACGGTAGCAATAACACAACATATACACTTATACTCTAACGGTATAACCTTAGTGGCTCGCCCACTCATCAGGAGTAACGTCTCCGTCCCCTCACCGCGTGCCCCACACACTATGTCCATGAATAGTACTATTGGTATAGGCTCAGTTCTTTAGCCAGTCGCTCAGTGTCCCTAAAGAGTTACGCCTAAGGCGGGATCAGCGCCTGTTGACCGGTGTTGGTGCACTTGATGTTATAATACCTTACGGTCACGGCGGTGACCGGCAACAACTTCACAAAGGGTCAGGCGCCTCCAACACGTAGCCTCCAGATATCACGGTGTCCAGCCGTCTGGTCCCAGATGATTGCAACCGCCGCAACTCTGTGCTTTGTCCCTAACTGGTACTCAGTAAGGGTGATGCTCGCTACCACTATAGGGCATCCCTGCAGCACAGCAACCTATGGTGACTTCAGGGAATACTCCTAGGGCCTGCGGGGAATAACTATCCTATGCAGGCGGGTCCCTGACCCCCTGCACCCACACTACCTCTCCCTTCACCTCCCGGATCCCTTCTCACTAACTTCTCCCTAATACCTGCGGCAACCCACTGCACTAACTATACCTGCAGCAACCGCACTGCACTAACTACCTGCAGCTACACTGCACTCACACTCTGCCTGCAGCTACACAGCACTCAGCCCTGTGTCCTTCTTGTCAGCGCTCACAGCACTGACAGCCGTGACACTGACAAGACTGCACACACACTCACACCTAAGGGCAGGGTCCCTAACCTAGGGGCCGTCCCTCAGTACCTACCCACTACCCTAGTGGGGATTGGGGCCTGCCTGGGGCCTGGGGATAACCTTACCTGGTGTAGGAGCCACTTGCTCCCTACACCCTTCCTCCCCCTTCATGCTCCCAGCTCCAACTACCGTTGCCCTAAGCCCGCGAAATGTATCAATTCCCCTGTCTGAGAATCCTGGGCCCTCATTGGCCACTTGGGGACACCTGGGGTAGTTGGCCCTAAGCCTCATGGGAGTTGTAGTCCCGTGGAGGCTGCTTTTGGTTTGGGGCCGCGTGCGCGATTCTCCTGCGCATGCGCGACTTAGTACTGGCTCCTGTGAGCCTTCTGCGCATGCGCGATCACTGCGCATGCGCGAGCACTTGTAATGGCGGCCCCCGCTAGCCGGGTGCGCCGCCGAGACTCCGGGGACTCGGAGCGCTCCCTGCTCCGGCCCCCACCTTTGCGCCGTGCCGGCGGGTCCGTCGCTGCCTCCGGCGGCACCCGCGATCGCTCGGCACGCTACAGAGGGGGTCTCTGGGACCAAAAAGAGACCGGAGCTACATTTGTTTTCTAATAGTTCCTTAATGATTGTTGTTACATTCATTTTTTGAAAGAATTGCTCCCTATTTTCTATGTCAATGCTACCCTTCTCATAAAGTTTTTCATAGTGGGTCTTAAAAATATTCCTTATGCGTTCTGGTTCCGTTGTTACTGACCCTTGTGAATCCTTCATTTTGGTAATAGGTCTGTTGTTATTCAATCCTCTCATGAGGTTCCCTAGTAAACGGAAAAGGGAGACCAAAAAGCGAACCAGCAAAAACGGAGCAGGAAGGACCCAAAACCTCCGTTTTTGCTGGTGCGCTTTTTGGTCTCCCTTTTCCTGTTATTGCATATCTGTAGCTGCACAGCTTGCCTACCTACCACCAGGATGTGAGTATTGCTTGTTTTCAGGGGAACCTGCCGATGAGACTGAGGGTGAGTGGGCTTGTACCATCTACCACCTGTCTTCAGGAGGATAGTACCCATACTATTGCACATTAAGTACTATATTATTCTCATTAGTACCCTGGTTTAGTGGTTTGGCTTATTTTATTCATTGCACCTGCATTCGAGCGCTTAGCCTACTTTCCATATCCCTAGTAAACGCCCCGTCTTGTTACCATAGTTGAAAAACTTGACTTCTTCGGCTGTTTGTTTTTTAATTTCCTGTTTTTCTAACCAGATTTCGCATTCTGCTTTTTTGTTGCCCATAGTTTTCTCAATTTTTGGGGGGCATCAGTTGTGTTTAGTGTTTTGTACGCTTGCCCTAATTCTTTACTTGCTACATGGAAACTTTTGTTCGCTAAAGAACCCCAATTTTAACGCTATCCCCGTACCCTAAAAACCTTAACCCCTTACCTTAAAAACCCTTAATCTCAACCCGTAACACTAACGCTAACCCTTATCGCCTTACTATAAATCCTCTTACCCTAAAATCCGTTTCCATAACCTTTTACCCTAACCGCTACAACCCCTTAAGTTAACTTACCTTGTTGGCGAAACGTTCGCGGCGCAGGGTCCCTCAGTGGCCCAGTGCCACGACCACATGTCCGATTCCACCCCAAACACACATTTATACACTACGTGGAGATACCTGTGCACACAAAATACCACACCTGAGTGTGGGAGTAATGTCACCTTACGGTGAGGCCGGCGTAACACCAGCCATGTTATTTCAAGCGTTCTGCCTGTGCTATTCTAACAATGCTATGGCCATTGTTTTTGCAGCTCACTAGCTTGGTGGAAACGCATTAACTTCAGAGACAATAACAGCCGTTAATTATTTTGATAATATCCCGTTATTAGCCCCGAGTTACCGGACCTCTGTGCTTTGTAATGTTTCCTACATGACTGACACGGTAACATCGTACAGTTCAAAAGCTCAGAACTTGCTAAATGTAATTCGCAATGAACATTACAAACAGCGGACTCACTTTTATTGTGACACATACATGTAGCATTGCAATCAGCTAGACAGACTCATTTATTATCCCCTTTAGTGCAGGCAGAGCACACTCATTTCTATGGAGAAAAACTCATGTTATCTAAAATCTGTTTCGCTTTTACTGTAGAAACTGCAATGTTTCTCTGATAAAAAAAACAAACTACCAAAAAGAGGCCCATCTATAGCCGTGCTGATAGATGGAGTTCTGCTCCTTTAAGCAAGATGGAATATAAATGGGAAACAGCACAAATTACTTACAGTTAAAAGGATGTTTCAAGTGATAGATGAGATGCCGACAGAAGTATAACGTGTTCGCTTGCTTCTCTTCCTAGTTCCCATGGGTCTCTCAATCAGTCTGAGCAGTGATTGATTGTAGTGTTTTACGGATACACTCTCTGGGGACCAAGCACTTGACCCACTTGCAGGGTACATGTCTCTCTATCTTCTTATCGCTGTTGTGCTTTGTGGCATTAATTCTATTAATTCCGAGTGGGATTTAATTGTCTCTCAGAGATGTCACAGTGAGAGGTGTCGGGCTGAGCGTATATCATGTAAGTACAACACGAAACCCCTTCCCTTGTTCATTATAAACACTGGTACGATAGAGTGATTGGAAGGAAGACTAGCCTGGGTCATTATCACAATTCTGAGGTTCTGTATGATGGAGCAGACACGCTCTTTGCCAAGAACCACTACAAAGCAATTACCCCGATCTATTTATCATAAAAAAGAAACCCATATGAGCTGCTACAAAAAAACCCTGTGTAATGTATCTCTCATTGATAACACGTCTCTGATGTCTGAGGTAAATTGCACCTTTCCTGCATGGTAACCATGGTGATATGACTAGAGGCCATTAATCTGCCCATCTCCTTGATTATTAATTTATATTTTGAAATAAGTTTGTATTTCAAAGAAGCCAGGATTCATTTTTCCAACGCATGAGAACATGTTATGTGTACATTTTCCTTAACCCTTTTGATGCCATAGAGGGGTGCAACAAATGCATTGCAGCCCCCCTCTAAGATCATTAAACATCCAGATACCATATAGGCATGGTAAACAGCTCAATAAAGATCGCCACACAGTTATGTGCCCATATAGACGGCAATAAATCATGCCTTGTAGACACAATCCATTGTAATGTTACACTGTGTAGTACACCTTTCATTAGCCTAACTGCAGGAGCTCTAAGAACTTTCCACTGGGTTCCAGGCTGACAGAATACAGGCCCAGGCCTGCTGTTTTGCATTAATTAGTAAGTAACAGGAGTCAGATCATACATATGTAGCCCAAGCCCACGTTTATCTCCGTGGTGATGCGGGAATGGGGGGGAGGCGCAGGGAGCCGCTCCGGTTCAGCGGATCGCAGGTGGCGGCCATCTTGCTTTTCGTGCATGCACAGTGTGATCCTCGCGCATGCGCATTGGACCAGAGTGCAGCGGCCATTAGAGAAGGGCTACGCACGACACTACGAGTCCCAGCATGCTCCAGGGCATGCACCACGTGGGGGCACACTGCCAAGAGGGCTGAGTGATCCACGCAGAGGGAGCAGTGCAGTTTGGCGTGAATGGAGGGACCACGTCTGTCTGAGCAGGGACGTAGGAAGTGAAGGTAGTGTCCAGGGAGCAATGCTTCTGTGGACTAGGCCAGATATCCCCATAGGTCCCAGCACGGGCCTGAATCCTATCAGGTTGTAGCTGCTGCAGGGAAGGCCCATAGATAGGGACGGTTCCCCCAGTAGCTGTATAGCGTGTTAGTACACCAGTGATGGACGCTACGCGGTGTGCATGGCCTGCGGTCTGGGACCAGACCCAGGCATATGTTATCAGAGACATTAAGGGACACACTCCAGCTGGAGCGCACTCAAGAGGTGGACGCCAACAGACAGGAGAGGATCCAGTAGACCGCGTCGTGGGACCATGTTCCTGTTCGGCGGATCCACCATCCAAGTCAGCCTGGTCTGGCCTGCGACCAGGAAGGTACCCAACGGCCATACACAGTGGATAACGCTACTCCACACACATTTCGGGTGGGCTGACTCTGTGGACACCGGGGTGGTTAATTGCCCAGGGCACCCTCAGTACTTTGGGGGTTTCACCGGGGTGGTGTATATATATATATATATTGTGTGTGGGTATTGCATTGTGGGGCCTGTACTGTTATTGTGTATTAAGTTTATGTGTGTCAGTAAAGATAAGTTCATTATACCAGTGTGCGTATACTTATTCCTTGACTGTATTGGGTCCTGTGAGGGGTTATCCAGCTGCTCTAGGATCTCTCCCAGGTGAAGGCGCTGTCACCAGAGAGAGAACGCAATCCCCCCAGGCTCCCAGTGGCAGAGGATCAGGCCTCCTGTACGCCAGACAGGTCCTCAGCACGCGTAGTTCCCGTAGTCGCGGTGAAAAGGGGCTACACATACAAATATAATGATACTTCGTAGCCACTCATATCAAGTGCCTGAGTCACTGCACTGCTGGTTACAGCTGGAATGTGGCCTTTACATTAATACAGTCACTGCAGAAAGTGCCTCCACGCAACGAAACAAGTTTGTACATACCCTATAACCAGTGTTCGACAAACCTATACATTTGCTCGCCCCGGGCGAGTGGATTTAACCCCCGGGCGAGTAAATATTGGCCCAAGCAGCACATGTTTGGTACTAGGTGGCGAGTAGATTTTTTTGTATGGCGAGTAGATTTTTTGGTGATTTGTCAACCACTGCCTATAACTGTCTATTAGGCTACGGCCCCGCTGTCTGCGCTGCACGCGCGCCTGCGTGGCTGGCGGCGCGTGCAGCCGATCTCCCCGGTCTGCAGTGAGCTGCAGTGGGAAAGACAGGGGGGACGTGTGATGGGGGAATGACGGGGAGCGCGACCATGATGTCACCCAGCAGGTTCGCCATCATTGGCTGAACCACCGGGGGCGTGGCCTAGCACTGCGTCACTAGTATCGAGCACAATGTTCGTGTCTGCAGGAAAAACTGGCCGCGCGGCGTCCACCCATTGCAGTGGGTCCGGCCCCATTGAGGGGCAGCTCTTGTCCCCGCAGCACCCGCCACAGCGGGCGCTACATCAGGCAGCAGGGACCTGGCCTTATGTAGCCAGCTATTCCCACTCTTGCTGTACAGTGAAAACCTTAAGACTGTTACTGTAGAAAAATAAATGTTCCTTGAAATTCCTCAGAGTTCTCATAATGGCCCATGCAGTCAGCCAGATGAGCACATCTTCCATCAGCTACAGCATCAGGCAGGGGAACTGCAATTACTGGGAAAAGCTTCTATCTATACAGTTACTGTAACAAATAAAAAACAAACAGGCTGCACATCAGAAGAGGTAAAAATAGTGTGCTCCTCAAATCATCTTAAATCGTGGTACATATAATGTGTGACTTTAGTGAATACGTTTATGGATGTAATATTTTGTGTGATCCTATTTTCAACTACTGTGATAAAAAAAATCAACAATGATACAATATAGCCTACATTAAATGTGATTCAGGTCCACATATCGGTAGATCCGAGACCAACGCCAGTCGCACCAGAGGTGGTGGTGGTGAGATCTCCTCCAGGAGCTCGGAGCCTGCTTGCTCTGTTGTCTCAGTTTGTATTTCATACATGCTAGTGTAACACCCATATCACCCCCCTACCCTCCCCCTCCCCCTGGCTGCCAAAGATAGGATGTACATACATTCTCTCTCTCAATGTCTCTGGTTCTATCAGACAGGGTTGTTACCTGTTCTAATAGAGGGTGCAGCTCAGTTGGTTTACCTCTTATCTCAGGGTCTTCTCTGCGTTGGTCAGGCCAAAGCTACAGAGGAGTGGAATGCATGTAGAACAGGGCGCCAGGATCTTTTCAACAGACACTTTATTGGGTGCACCACATCAGCATACAGAGCATAGACAGGACAGGCTTTCATCCATTGGCAGTGCAAATCCTCCTCATGCAATTAGCTCACCTCCTCTGGTCCCTACATAACCCAGGGTGATGGCCCCCACCTTTCCCTTCCAATCCCTCCTTAAACTGGGGGAAATTATGAAGTCTGTATCTTGCCTCAGGAACTGACACTTCTTTGTTGGAGAGGTCTCCAGTGGCTTGAGGTCCTTGCCTGTCTCTCTCACCTTTCCCTTGGGTAAGACTGCACACACACACCCTTGGGGGCAGACTAGGACTCAGGAGGAGTCTGGATTAGAAATGGGGTTTTTCCCACCCAGGGGTCTGATCCACCCCCTGGGTAGGACAGGACTCAGGAGGAGTCAGACTAAGACTCTGAAGGAGTTAGGGCAGAACCTCACACAATTTGGAGGGGTTACATTTTTATACAGGAGGAGGAGCCAGACAGTCTGCCCCAGTAACTGGGCAGAATTAAATGTAGCAAGGCCCTCATCCTGTGTGTGATCACAACTGCTCCCAGGCATGTGTCTGAAAGCTGCAACATAGTATATACTCTAGGGAAGCTAACTCACATGCAGGGCCATTGTTACCCTAACACTGCTTGCTATTACCAGGACTTATATGTCAGGCCAGAGAAATAGAGCAGGGTGCTACACTTGTTTTAATGTTGAAAAGTGTGAGTGCACATTTGATTGTTTTTTTTTCTATAAAAGGGGGTGTAAGACTGTCTGCACTATCATTTCTTTCTTTCCATCTCTACTGGTGAAATTGCCTGCACGGGTTCCTGCAATTCTATATGCACGGAAGAGGGGACACGCCAAAGGGACATCTCCACGCTTTGAGGGCTATTCCCCTGGGAAGATCCAGAATTTCCTCATCGTTTGCAACATTCAAATATCTTTAGATATGCGTTTAACCCTATATGGGCCATGTGAGTGGAATAATTGAAGCCTTACACAGAATACATCAGAAGTGTTTGTGCTGAATTATACTACATATACACACGTTTCTCCTTTCATAATATACATGTTGGCTGCAAATGTGCGCTCCTTATTTTCTGAAAGCAGATCCACATCAGAAGAACATGTCCTTATGCACAAGGAGGTTTGAACCATTAAATAATGTGAGGAATATTGCTAACTTATTTTATATTCAGCACTGTACGCACTAAATTAGGACAATACAAGCATCCCTGCCACAAAGTGCTTACCATCATTTAGCTGGAGAAGATACATTGACATATTCAAGGTCATAAATAACTGAGCCTGTTCTATCCCTGGTTCTTCCAATTCACAGGCAGGTCACTTAGGAACAAGGCTACAAAGCCCAAACTGTTCCGGTGTTATTATTTTTGTCTTTGCACAGATCACCCTGACGCTCTCTTGCACCTGAGAGCGGCATTTTGCTGGGACTAATTGAGAAACCAATTGCTTCTCTTAAGAAATGTCCCCCAAAAAATGCTAATTTCCTCATGATTCCTAACCTCTCATGTTACCAACCGTACATTTTCTGTGCAGCCATATTAAAAGAACTTCATTTGCCCCCAATATTTGTCAAAAAATATATAATTGTATTGTATCTGTCATACAGTATCTACTGCTATATTTTCCCCTCTGTTGTTTATTATGGCTAACAGTTCTTAAAGTAGCGTCATCAGTGTAAATATTGTGTTGTTTTCTATTTGTTTCTCCCTGTCATCCTGGGCTCACCACAAACAAGGCGGGACCACGGTGCTGAGGTGGGAATGGATATAACGCAACCCACAGCCACCAGGGCGCGTCTGCAGTGTAGAGTACGTCGGCATAGCCGGGTTGGGGTTGGAGAGGTACAGGTCATCGTTGTACTTGCCGGGGTCAGAGGAGGAGAGGTATGGAAAGTTGCAGGTACTATTAGCCGGGTCCGGGATTGGAGAGAGTAGAGTCATCGTGGTCCATTTGCCGAGGTCAGGAGAGGAGAGAGCAGAATGGTCGTTTGTCCGGATGCCGAGGTCAGGTTTGGAGAAGAGTGGATGGTCGTGGGAAGCCGGGTAGGTACACAGGAAGAAGCAGCCTATTTTGATCTGGTTCAATACTGATTGGCCGGCGAAGCCGGCCAATTCAGTTAAACAGCAATTCTACTTGTTGCCAAGTAGAACAAAGAAAAACCAGTCAAACAAATATATAAGGGAATCAACAAGTGCACTGTAAAAAATGCACTTAAAAAAGAAGGGTTAACTCAGAAGACCCCATGATGGGGGATACCGAGCAGAGCACCCCGCCTAATGCCCACTGGGAGGCAAACTCCGAAACCGTCCCAGCGGACTCGGCGTACGTGAACTCTGCCCGACAGGAAGAAGCAGCAAGACAGGACAAGACTGTGGAGGCAGAGAAGAGGAGAGTCCAACGCAACTAGAACTATGCTCAGCCAAAGTGCCAGTGGCACAGCTGAGCATATGTAGGTGAGAGCGTCCAATAGGAAAACTGCAGCGTGGAGGTGTGTGCAAATCGAGGCTGCGATAGGAGGCAGGGTAACAAGGCTCAGGTGAGCTCCCTGGGATCGAGCCTGTGTGTAATGCGCGCAAGTCTGTGCATGTGCGCGTCTGTGTGCGGGAGTTGCGTGTGCCCCCCGTTCTCGCGAAGGGACAGGTTTAAGGAGCTGGAGCGGGTGCACACACGCCTGAAGCGCGATGGCCGGCAGAGGGATCGGTGGGACCCGTAAAGGCAGGAGTGGGTGAGCGGGGAGCGTGCCGAGGGCGGCGTGGCTCCCCAAATCTTACACTCCCATAGCGATCAGACCCAGGGCACCGTGTGTACCATTGGAGGTACTCACAGCCCACGTTGGGATTGGCTGCACTATGTATTTGCATATTATCTAAGAATTGTGTCATTGGTCTATTCACTTGCTGGACAACTCTAACGCACTACAACAATATGCTGTGAAACCATAGCCCAGTGTTTGGGAAGATTTCAGCTCTATTCATACATTCAGTATATGGGATTGGGATCCCAGAGAGAGGTGTTTCATGCAGCAAACACTCTCAGAAGTGTAACAAAATTGTGCTGGAACAGCAGGTTTAAAGATACAGTAAGTAATATTTTGTGGGCAAATTGAGTTCTGGCAACCTTTGATTTAAGTTTCAGTTCCCGGTGCGTTTTTTAAGGTATCAGGAAGAAACACTATTTAGTTACAGTAGTTGAGGTTGAAAAAAGGCATATGGGTATTGCGTTCAACCTTTGTTAAATTTATATGACAGATACTCAACTCATCCTATATTTGTATTAACAGTAAACTAGCTGATACATCCGGCGTTGCCCGGGAGTTCATTTTCCCGCTCCCTCTCTGTCTCCGCTCCCCTCCCCCGTTCCCAGCTCCATTCCCCCCACCCCATTCCCAGATCGGTTCCCCCCCCCTCCCTGTTAAGCTCCCCCCCCCCCATTACACCTCACATCACTGTCTCCCCCTCCTGCACCGGACAGCATTCTCACCCCCCTACACTAAACAGCTCTCTCCGCCCATCCCCCCCACATGACTCTCCCCACCTGCACCCCACAACACTCTCCCCCTCTGCACCCCACATCACTCTATCACTCTCCCCCTCTGTACCCCACATCACTCTCCCCCCATGCATCCCACATCACTCTCCCCCCGTGTACACCACATCCCTCTCCCCCCTGCACCCCACATCACTCACACACCTGCACCCCACATCACTCTCCCCCCTGCACCCCACATCACTCTCCCCCCCTGCACCCCACATCACTCTCCCTCCCTGCAGCTCTCATCGCTCTCATCCCCCTGCAGCCCACATCACTCTTCCCCCCTGCAGCCCTCATCACTCCCCCCCTGTGGCCCTCATCACTCTCCCCCCCTGCGGCCCACATCCCTCTCCCCCTCCCCCTGCATCCCCCATGTCCCAGATGCTCGTTCCCCCCCCCCTGTCCCCGATGCTTGTTCCAACCCCCCCACCCCCTGTCCCCTGCGCTTTTTCCCCCTCTCCCCGGCGCTGGGTCACCCTGTCCCCGGCGCTCCATCCCACCCCCCATCCCCGGCGCTCTCCCTCGGAGGGGAGATAAAACTGGGTCACCCTGTCCCCTGCGCTCCATCCCACCCCCCATCCCCGGCGCTCCTGGTGGTCCCTGCTGAGGGGAGATAGTGTGGTGAGGAGAAGTGGCGGGCGCTCCTTCCCCCTCCCCGGCGCTCCCGGCTAAGGGAAGATAGAACGGGGCCCGCGGGTGGTGAGGAGAAGCGGCAGTGGAGGTGAGGTGAGGTGTTGCCCCCCGTCCCCGCCGATCGTTCCCACCCCCTATCTCCTCCGGTCGTTCCCCCTGTCCCCGGCCGCTCGTTCCCTTCCCCCCCCTCCCGGTCCCCGCTGAATGGGGCTAGGAGCGGGGTTGAGGAGGAGAAGCGCCGGGGGAGGTTACAGTGTGGTGAGGAGAAGAAGCACCAGGGGAGCTTACCTGCAGTGAGGAGAAGCGGCCGAGTGAGGAGTTTCGAAGAGTGCGTGTGAGCCCCTGTGTGTAACGGCACCCCGCCCCGCAAACCCCGCCCCTCAGCCAATGGGAGAGCTTGCCAGCGAGAGGGGCCAACAATGACAAAACGCACAACGCCACAGACAACACCAGACAAACATTTCAGTTTTAAATATATATATAGAATGATCCCACGATGTCACATAAGGGGAAAAATACATTCTTTCCTGACTCCAATATTGTCAATCAGATTTCTCCCTAGATCAAAATCCTTCCAATGTTTACTTATTTGGTTTATCTCTGTATACCTTCCCTTTCTAAAAAGATGTCGTGATTATGAAATTCTTAGGACTGGGGCTGGAATAGTGATTGGTGTGGAATAAATGTTTTCTTTTCTACCACCTTCCTTTATTTCTAGCTGGGTTGTTTATAGTAGTTTAGAAATATATTTTGTTTCCCCTGCAAAAACAGTATTGGGAACAGCTAAATGCCTGGTGGCAATGATGGAATGTATTTGGTGCATTTATGAATTATATGCTTGACTTTAAAAATGGTAACATTATTGGAGTTTATGGTGGCCCACTGATGTGTAAAATATGAGGTTCATCGTCACCTACACAAGAGCAATGAAGTTTATGCTAAGCTCAAAGTTCTTCTAGCGTATTGGTCCTGGACAAGAGAATATTGGTTATAGGTTGCAGTACCTTTTTATGAATCAACCTACGATTTCTTCATAGATAACATTATATGCAATTATACATCATTATGTATAACATAGCCACTCATTTAAAGTGGCTGAGTAGATTGTGCTGCTGCTCTATACACTTGTAATGCAGATGACCGATTCCCTAATTCATATATGAAGCACTCGTGTTGATCTATTTAAAAGGTATCACTACCTGGAACTGATTTATATAAATGGGTCAGTGTGATAAATATGAGGTTAAGACCTGGACAATGAGGCTCAGTTGATAAATATGTATGTAGCATACTTTCCCCCACCCCCTGGGAGATAGGCATCTACCGTGTATGTGGTGCATTACCTGTGGCTCACAGGAGGGCCGAGCCTCCGCTGCTGGGAGCCTGGGGTGTGTCTGATGCTCTAGTAACAGCGCCTCCACCTGCACGGGATCCTACTATGTTGGATAACCCTGTGACAGGACCCAATACAGTAATACACACACACTGATAAGAATAACAGTTTACTGGAAGCATAAGATAACAATACTACCACGTCCCGCCAGTTAGGCCTCGCATGGCCGTAACCCCACAGTGTCCTCCAACCAATGTCCACACCTGATAGATATGTCCCCACAGTACCTAGGGGCCCTTGGGCACCCAACCACCCTGGTGTCCACAAGAAGCCACCCGCCCCAGTGTGTGAGACAGCGCTGCCCCACTAAGGTGTAGAGTTGGTGCACTTGATGAGGTGAGGTACCTGCCGGGTGGTCCCACACCCGGTAAAGCCACAGCAGAATATAGGATCCACTGATCCAGCGACGGTATCCAGCTGGAGGGTCCCACCCTGAAGACAGTCTCTCATAGATGGTTGCTGCTGGTCTGGTCCAAGACAAACGGAGGGCAGGATGCAGCCGCGTCCTGGCTGTGGCCCTATGCTGGTACTACAGGGGCAGAATCCCTACCATATGGGCGTCCCTGCAGCAACCACAAGCTGTAGTGAGTCGGGGCCTAAGTGGGTCACTGACACCCTGCACACACACACCCTACCCTTATGGTGTTCCAGCTCTGACTGGTGTGCTCCTTAGCACACGAAATGTATCTATCTTGGGATGTAGGAGATTCTACAGCCCTATTGGCTGTACTGGGCCATGTGTCTTGCAGCCCCACTGGCTTCTGGGGGTTGTAGTCTCCTGCAGAGTCCTTCTCTATTGTCTGCCGCTCCAGTGCATCTCCCCTGTGCATGCACGGTTATTCCTAAGGTGGCGGCGCCCTGCAAAGGGAGCCGCTGAGAGCCTCTGGTGACTGGATCGCCTATCGCAACCTCCCTGCTCCTGTCGACACTTGCCCCTCGCCTCTGCTGCCTCGGGCACCCGTGCCGGGAGGTAAATGGAACATGGGGAAGCCCAGAGGGGGACGCTGGTTATATGTAATTAATATGTTTGTGGTAATACAGCTACTAATCTTGAACCTATATAGAATAACCATATAAAATATGCCTTACTGTAATTAGACATGTTTCAATATTCTTATATAGTTACATAGTAGATGAGGTTGAAAAAAGACGTGTCCATCAAGTTCAAACTATGCTAAATTTAAATGACAGATTCTTTATCCTTTATCTATACTTACAGTACTCTGTCTACAGAGGAAACATTACTTATGGCGCTTATACCCAATATATAACAATGAGTCCTTATAAATGATGACTTAATATATATATCATATTCTGATATATATAGTGATAACTAAAGTGATTTGTGAATAGCAAATATATCACTTGGTCTCAATAAGCTCATGCAATAACCATAAACGTGATGATAAAAATTCACAAAGTAAAAATAAATGTGTGCAATCAAAATTAGTGCAATAATGAAAACCAAGTGTTACTGATTATGAAAATCGTTGCTTGCAGCTCAAAACCCTCCTGAGGAAACCGCCTGTGGTGAAACGCGCAGGGCCTGTGAGCATCGAAGAAGGAAGGACGGTGTCGCAGTGCTGCTCGTCATACCGGGATCCAACCCGGAAGTCATAGTTTCCCACCGTGAGACACCGGGGAGGCGGCGAGAGCGTCATCCGCCTTGGATCTATGCCTGATCTGTGTTTCTCATACTTTTAATTGATTGACACCATGTGAGTGTTGAATTTTACTTGTTTTTTATATTGATAAAATTATTACCAGTCTGCACTATTGGTCCTTTACTACTTGGTCCGTTAACTGCAAAGATTCTCCCTTTTAAGACTGCCAGGAACAATCAAATTGCTACCGTTTTGGAAATGCTTAAAAGAGTGGGGAATATGTGAGTGTATCCCCACTTAATCAATGCACATCTTATTTGTGAACGTCAGACATATTGCACTATTGTGTGTTGTTTCTTATATTTTCGGTAACTACTTCTGTGCTCCCCACGATCTGGAAATCAATATTCCGTCTGCCTTTTCATTTCCTTATCACGCTTTGAATATCAAAGAGGGAGAATTAGCACAGGTTGTGTTATGTTATATACAAATCTTGATCATTTGCCAAAGTGTGTGCTTACTCATACTAATGGAAAAGTCAACTATCTGATGAGATAATCCCCAAATTGTACAATTCACACAAAATGATATTGTAGCCTCCCAACAGACACTTTAATGCAGACATTTAAAGAGACAAATTGAAACATGGGCAGGACATTTTTGGTATGAAAGGTAACTTTATTGTGCAGCTTCTTTGACATCAATAATGTAAATTATATGACAAGATGCAATTTACAGCAGGGCCTAGCAACCATTTCCACCTCCATCCACCAAGAAAAACAGGTGCAATAATTAGTAAGAGAATACAAGTATTGTATGAGCATATGTGCAGTCATTTAACAAAGGTATTTTGTGTCTTGACCTTGCTGTCAATCTTGCATGGCCAAGACCCTAAAATATTCCTGAAGTTATAGCAGCAAAGAAGGGTGGGTCGCCGTGTTGGTCCTTTCTTGCATGTAGTAACAAAGGAGGGAGAGGGAGTAGGGGGTATGATACCTTTTATTGGACCAACAAGTAGTTGATATGTTACAAGCTTTCGAACCTCTTTGGGTCTCATCGGGTTTGGACCCTGAGAGATTCGAAAACTTGTAACAGATCAACTATTTGTTGGTCCAGTAAAAAGTATCACACAACCTACTCCCTCTCCCTTCAATGTTATACCCCAAATGATTCAATTATTTGTGAATCTGCAACATAAGGAAGTTTTGATTTAAAAAAAAAATGATATTGCGGGTAGGAAATGTTTTAAGCAACACAGAGGGACTCTTCAATAAGGGAAATAAGAACTCAAAAATATTCTGCAGAGGGGACATATGGCCAGGCAGCACTTTCAGGTCTTGAACTATTCACATGCAAGACAAAGCTTGAGCTATTAAAAGAATTGGGAAATTTTGAATACTTCACCGAAAAAAAATGTAATGAAAGTAGGAATTTGAATGTGAAACTAGTATCAATAATGCAAACATTTGGAAAACACGGTTTACTCGCTATACGCTCTTTATAGCCAACCTTATTTTACTTGGCCTCAAGTAATAATGCTATGCAGATGACATATATTAGAAACATACTTTTCATTATAACCACATACCTCACATCCATCTCCCTTGTCTCCGTTTCTCTACAGATACAATTCTTATAATGCCCTTACAGAAACGGGTCAAGTCTTTATTTTGGAAAACTTGTATTATTTTTTTTTTTAAATATCGAAATCAGTCTTTGCTTCCATCGCCTTCATTTGGGAAGTCACAAAGTAACCACATACAGGGATATTATTTTCAGTCCTCTTGTCATTTCTTTGCTGGTAACAGCAACTTGGATGCAGTAAATATCTCTGCAAAAGTAGCTTCAACAAAACACATGCCACATCCTAGTGACTGTTAACAGAACAGCTGAGAGGAAGGGGGCTTGAACCATGGAGTTTATTTAGAAAGGTGTCTCAAGACTTAATGATGACATTTTATAATTTCAACATTAAATCATGGAGAATGCAATATGTGCTTTACAGCCCCCACCCCCATAGCTTCTAGGACAGGATCAAAATTGTAAGAATAAAAGGGATGACATCCATGCATTCATGTGAAAGCATTATTCACTCTCTAATGTTAGTTGTGGATGCACTAAGCTCAATTAGTGCACTGATCTGTCATTTCAGGGCTTTCTGCTCTACCCACTTTCCTACATTTGAAAGAAAGATGGTTCACCTATGCATGTCATCTTATCACCAGCCATATTCCTACGTTCGGTACTGAATGAGGTCAATGGGAAAAATGAACTGTGTGCCTGCCTCATGTTGATGACCTCAATCTGTCCTAAGGACAAACCCAATATCTGTGAAAGACCTCAGGCAGTTATTCTATTCTCCGCTGGTGATGTTACCTTTAAGACGGAGTACTTGTTCCTCTCCACAAAAGATTCTGATGACACATTTGAATAAAACCAGAAATAGCCCGGCCTCACAGCAAGCAGTCTGAAACAGCTCTAACAAGAGAACTCACTCATTTCAAACATACTTGGTTACATTTTCAACCATTACAACATAACTCTAATGCAAGGAGAAGTGATATTGATGTGTAAAAAAAAAAACCATTTTATATACATACATATATATATATATATATATATATATATATATATATATATATATATATATATATATATACATACACATATACATACACATATACATACATATATATATATATATATATATATACACATATACATACATATATATATATATATATACACATATACATACATATATATATATATATATATACATATACACACACACACACACACACACACACACACACACACACACACACACACACACACACACACACACTAGTCCAGTATATTTAGCGCTTTAAAAGAGAGACAATACTATACACACTAACACATCTACATATGAACACACACACACACACACACACGCACACAAAAAAACAGTGACATATCATCTAACGATATCTCAAAGGGGAAAATTAAATTCCTTCCCGACTCCAAATATTGGCAATCAGATTTCTCCCTAGATCAACATCCTTCTCTGATGTTCTTATGTTTATGTTGAGGAATTGTCTGCAGGTCAGGAAACTATCCTGAAACAGGAGCGCAGCTATAGCCCGGGCACCCGCGCTCCTGGGGGGCCCGCTCACCTCCCCTGTTGGCGGCCCATCTGTCTCTCTTTGGATAGACAGGCTTGGGTGGATAGGAGGAGAGCGGAGGATGCCGGCTGCGGAGCCGATCACAGAACGGGAGGTGGGAGGTCTTCTTGTTAACCATTTCCAGGCAGCAGGTGTTTCCGTGTGTCTCTGTGTTGGTAAGAGTGTTTGTGTGTATGTATGTCTGTGTTGATAAGTGTGTGTCTGTGTTGATAAGTGTGTGTCTGTGTTGATAAGTCTGTGTTGGAGTGTGTGTATTTGTAATGCATATGTGTGTGTTTCATGCATTATGTGCATGTATATGTTGTATATTTAGTTTTTTTTTTTATATGTTGAATATAAATGTGTATTTGTATATGGTATGTGTGTGTGTTACAGTAATGTTGCATGTTTGGTATGTGTGTATATGGTGTAGTGTGTGTGTATATATGGGGGGGAGGGAGGGGAGAGGATGGGGGGATGGAGAGAGGATGGGGGGTTGGGGGGAGGGAGGAGAGAGAAGATTGGGTGGAGAGATAGGATGGGGGGGAGGAGAGATGATGAGTGGGAGAGATGATGATGATGATGATGAGTGATGATGACGAGGAGGGATGGGGAGATAGAGCAGGGGAGCGCAATCTTTTTCTCCTGATCTCCCCTGCTGGCTGTCCCGCTCTCCACATCCCCATCATCTTGGTTCCGGCATTCTGGGCGTCATGTTGTCCCATTGCCATGGTGACGCGTCTCCAGAAGCCGCCTGAACCAAGGTAAGTGAAGTTTACAGAGGCCTTTGCCGCTTCCCTGGCATTTAATTTAAGTGCATTCGGGAATCGCGCAGGGCCTCTGTAAACCCCGCGCCCCGCAGCTATTCTCGCGCTCACCCCTGAGATAGAGGATCAGAGGGAGGATGGGGAGAAAAAAAAATTCTAGTCAGTACTGTATTAATATTAATGGGGCCCTGAAAATGTTTTGCCCGGGGGCCCGCAAATGTCTAGCTACGCCACTGTCCTGAAATCTATTTAAAATTAAAATGACACACAGATGTTGTACTTGAACCGTTGTGACCATGTAGGTCTCGTCACATGTTTAGATATTTTTTTCAACAACCACCTTTATGTTAGTATTAATAGGCGTCCCGGCACCTAACATTAGAAACACTATAAAAGTAAAATATTACAAACACTATAAAAGTAAAATATTTAACTTGTCAGAGTCCCTTGTTAAATACATTTGGATATCACAAGTGCTCTTCAGATATTTCACTGCTGAAGACGCAGTTCTGTTAAAACATCACTGTCTTTACATTATTCATTTTAATTTCCCATTTTCATCCTGGTCACATACTTCATTGCAAAAAAGGATTCATTAGTGTTTTTTGTGCGGATAAATATTGATGCAAGCACACGTTGTCCTGGGACTATCCAAAAGATCACCTTTGATTTCACAAAGAACAAAAAAAAAACACCCTACCTTTGCAAGTCCTGATCACAGCAACCTTAGAACATCAGCAGCATTCTTTAGGAAAAGCAGTATGGATTTTACATTTTGTGATAGTTACCATTGTTTTTCTCAGTCTTTCAGGCTACTAAAATAGCTTATAAAACGCTTTAAAAAAAATGGTAGAATGTATGTATAAGATGTTTTACCAGGAAGTAATGCATTGAGAGTTACCTCTCGTTTTCAAGTATGTCCTGGGCAAAGTTATGATGACAAATACATGGTTACATTAATTGAGCAAGGTTATACATTATATACAAGACATTGCATGCGTAAGAGATAACATATTATAGGCGAATGTAACAGTTACAGACCAGATTAAAATGTGAGACAGCTTTAGTTTTGAAAGAACTTAGACTGGTGGTGGGTGTAAGAGTCTCTGGTAGATTGTTCCAGTTTTGGGGTGCATGTTAAGAGAAGGAGGAACGGCCGGATACTTTGCTGAACCTTGGGACCATGAACAGTCTTTTGGAGTCAGATCTCAGATAAGGGCTCCATGTGGTAGGGGTGAGGAGCTTGTGCAGATAGACAGAATTGCCGTTTCTTGGTTCAGTGATCACCCTTTATTTCGTTTTCAAAATAAGTTGCAGGATGGGAGTGCACCTCAAAACACACAATGTGTTTGCACGAGCAGATATACCACTATAAAAAAGTCTTTGCACAAATTAGGGGGGACAAAATAGAAGACTGGTAGGACGCACGAGTCATGAATGATAGTTTGACACACTGTGCCTCTGTACAATCCCTAATGAAAAGAAATACTAGGAACTGGTATGTGACTTGATCTGGTCATTACTACATTTCGCAGTTTAGAGGCTTGAATACTCCAATCTAAAATGAGGAGACTTCTGTGATTTCAGAGCCCTATAGCATTGAAAATGGATCTAAAAAAATGTAAAAGTATGCAATGTGTTGAAGTGAAGGGAGGGAGGGGGGGAAGCTGTTGCCACAGGCTCTTCATTTCCTTAATGTAAAGTGCACATACAACATCTTACAAGATGTTAAAAGGAACAATCTCAAATCACATTCATAATTAAGTGGTTCATAGAAATGAATCAAACTAAAATATTGTCAGAGTAATTTATAAATTGTGTAAAATTAGTTTCACAAAAAGCATATTCTGTACAAACTCGTACTAGTGGCCCTTAAAAGTGTGGTATACTGGTCCAAAAATGGCAATTCCATTTCTCTATGTAGCCTATAAATATGCTCTCAATGTAACAATTCGTTATATTTCAGTGTTACGAGTTAGCTTCTGATTCCCTTTCAGTTATCCCGCTGACTGAGGATAAGTTCCACTTAGATGCTTATTCAACAAGCCCTGATGGGCCCATCGCTCAGCGATCGGCCTTAAACTCCCATATTAAGCACCAAAAACATGCAGAATCTTATAAGGTGTTTTTTTTTTTTTTTTAAATTAGTTCTGTAGTGTTCAATAATACTTACTGCAATTTTTTTTTATTCAACTCAATGCCATTTTTAATGAGCATCCTTTGATTTCCTGTAGCAGGTTTTAACCCACCTCCCAAACAGTGCAAGATTTTTGCAACACTTTCCTTTGCAACACTTTCCTGTTTGGGATAATTTGTTGCCAATATTCCCAGCAGTCTGAGCTGCAAACTGTAACAATAGACAATGTTACCTTAGTAATATAAGAATACATTGTAGCTCATGAGTTACTGACTGAAGGATGGATTGAAACTTAAAGGCGGCCATTATGTTAGGGACACAAATCAGAATTTTTAGGGATTTACACCAGGAGCACCCAATGAGTGCCATCTTAAGGCTGCGTCCATAGGACTGCAGCCGTGCGGAGGCTGAGGGAAAGCGGGTGCTTTCCCTGGCCTTGGTCCGCGCGCCATCCGGGGGCGTGCCGGGGGGTGGGCTGTGACGTCACGGAGCTGGTGACCGCTCACGTGACCGGCCCTGCGCTTCCGTGAGCGCCAAATCTAAAAATGTAATAAGACACACGCTTCCGCACGCTTGCGGAAGCGTGCGCGAGCCCCTGCTAAAGCCGCTCTCATTGTGGCTGCAGGGGCTCACTGAGAAGCGTCAGCGCGCCTCAGCACGGGTCAGCGCCGACCCTGGACGCAGCCTTAGAGTGTAGTTATACATTGTCACATGCTTTACATATACAAATAAGAAAAGGAGGGAGGGGGGGGCGTACTGTAGTATTGCGGCTTTAAGTGGGAGGTTTAGGCTTTGGAGCTTATAGATTACTTCTTGAACCCCGTGCTCCTTGGTGACACCGCCTTCAAAGTCTTTCGAAAAACAAAACGTTACTGTGTCAAATAAGCAAGTAAAAGTCTCTACAGTTTGTCAAAACATTTTATTTGTTATTAAATATTTCTGAAGCGATGGGAATATATTTTACAATAGATTTGCGACTTCATTCAGCACTGGCACAGCTTGCTATTTGTTAGAGGTCTTGGGAGGAATCCACTCCTCGATCTTCTTGCGAGTGGTGGAGTACGGTACGTATTGCCCAGGAGTGGCACTCAAGTTGAATTTATGGTCGTCCCAGACAAATTTATGAACAACAGGAGGGTGAGTAGTTGGAGGCTCGTCTGCAATACAATGGAGCCAGCGATGCCTTGAAAAAGAAGAGGAATAAGAGATGTAGTACATATCTTGACACACAAATGAATGTAAATATGCACTTAGTGAAAACGTATGTAAGGTACATTGCTGTGAATGCCGAAATGTTCAGTGATTCAGCCAAGTGAAGCAAATAACCAACAATGGAACGTTGTTCAGAAGATTTCACTTTAACAAGAAGAGTGTATACAATTAAACCAAAAAGGTAACATCTATAATATAAACGTAATATATGATGGCCGGTCACACCTTGTGACTCTTTATTCCATCACATCTAAATTGGATACATACATGGATAGATACAGACATACAGGCATACCCCGCTTTAAGGACACTCACTTAAATACACTCGCGAATAAGGACATATCGCCCAATAGGCAAACGCCAGCTCACGCATGCGCCTGTCAGCACGTCCTGAACAGCAATACTGGCTCCCTACCTGTACCGAAGCTGTGCGCAAGCGGGGAGACTATAGAGCCTGTTACAAATGCGTTATTTACATCAGTTATGCATGTATATGGCGATTGCAGTACAGTACATGCATCGATAAGTGGAAAAAAGGTAGTGCTTCACTTTAAGTACATTTTCGCTTTACATACATGCTCCGGTCCCATTGCGTACGTTAATGCGGGGTATGCCTGTACATACCTTGTGAGACATTCATGGGGACAAAAAAGCATTTAAATTAAATAGTAGGATTTATTAGTGAAGAAATAGTAAAAGGGCAGACTCTTGGTAAAGTACTAAGTTAAGGATAAAGATATTTGTTCTTATTAATGCACTAGTTATTATGCACCCATTAACTAAAGGCAGATAGTAGTAGTTGATTAATAACACAGGCAAATAAGTGCCTTTGATAGGCGAGTTTTGCTTGTTTTCTGCAATATTTTTTAAAAATACTTTTCAAACATATCTATTGAGAATGTGCTTTATTATGATACCCCCTTTGTGTGTGTGTAAGTTTCGTAGTACATTATCGAACTATCAGCAGAAAAGCAGCTTGTGTTGTAGTATTCTTGTGTAGAAGAATGGTGCTTAAAAATACAGTGACCTATATCCTTATAATAAAAGGAGAATGAGGCACACACTGGGTAATTTCCAATATAAAGTACTAAACCTATAATGGGGCTCTAATCCACCCTGAAGGTGGGGGTAGGTGCACGAAGACACCCCTCCCTTTACCTCATTGGGCTGGCCCCAGGTAAACGTACTCACGACTCAGTATCCCCAGTAGCTCTCTCCACAAGCGTGCAGCTGCGTCAGGTCAGGAGAATCCAATTGCAGTATATGTGCAGCGCACAGCAAACAATGATAAGGAGCAGGTCTGGCAAAAAATATTTCTTTAATGTGAGGCCATAAAATAGAGGGTTGCAACCCTTCTATTTTATGGCCTCATATTAAAGAAATATTTTTTGCCAGACCTGCTCCTTATCATTCTTTGCTGTGCGCTGCACATATACTGCAATTGTGTTGTAGTATTCTCTCTATACATATATACACACACACACACACACACACACACACACACACACACACACACACACGATTGTTAAATACACATTATTAATTTCATCATTGGAGAGCCCTGCGATGCAATTTATAGCAACTTTTGCCGAAACAAGTAATCGTGATAACACTTGGCAAAATTCTCGTTTCTGCAATCACTCTGTTATTGTCAGCTTCCCTGAAGCATCTCCTAGGAAGCACCAGAGCATGACAATCATAGTTACTGCTGTATACATCTATCACCCCTGCTAATATTCATAACAGCCATGGGTCTATGCGAGGAACCGATTGGAATAAAAATGAACTGAATAGATAAAACACCCATAAGCTGAACAAATCATTCTCTGCTGTTTAAGTGCATTTGCAAGTTGTAGCCTACAATATTGTATTTTATGTAATGACTTCACTACCAGAGAGGTCTGCAACACACAGCTACTGTGCTTTGCAGAACCACAGGTTAAGCACAGATGAGTGCTTCACCTAAAGTGAAAACCATTGATCAGACCAGCAGTTTTACTTGTCTGTTGAAACATGCACAATGCACATTCAAAGAATAAGTTACAGGAAGGCACACATCCGTTGAAGGGCCACATTTGGTAAAATTAAATTTCAGGAGGCTGGCGTATTTGACAGCATACTCGATTGGCTGTCAAATATAGTTGCATGTACCACAAATAAGACCAGCATTTTGGAATAACCAATTAGTTTGCAAACAAATTTCATACATAAGAAAATAATTTACTTGTTTATCCAAAGACTGTTTTCAAAACCTAACATAGGTGAAATGCCCTAGGGATACTTCAGGAATGGGGGTAGGAGGTTATTGGAGGATAGTTGAAAACTGAACAGCTTTTAAGAAAGGATTGAGAAAGGATGATGAAACATAGGGGCAGATTCCTCGTCCGATGTGGTGTTAGCTACCATTGACTATAATGGAAGTTATCCCCGGATTGGGGTCGGATACCTTGATTCGCGGATTGACGAATCCCAGCGATAGGTATATACCTAAGCGTTTCAAAGGCAAAAATCGATATCTGACGTAGACGTGAATCAATGCAGATATTTTAACTATAATTTTATAATGAGTAATGTAAGTCACATGCATGATTACTTTAAATATCATACAATAGATCAGGGATGGAATTTCCCCAGCGAGCGCCTACAATTGTGTCCCTGGCAGCTGTGTTGAGTGCAGAGCTGACTGATCGGTCAGTCACTGCGCGACATCAAAGCCGAATCGAGTGCGCGGTGACTGGGAGGATTCTTAGGCATCGGCCAGGGTGGCGCTGAGCGGGCGCGCTCATGCTGGCCGCTATGAAACACATTGAGGCAATGTGTGTGGCCAGCGTGAGCAAGCGCCCGCTTGATGCTTAGCTGCTTGCAGCGCAAGCAAATTTGAATTTGTCGTCTGCAAGCGCGTCACGTGAGCAGTTCGCCCAATGAGGGCGAACCAGCTCCGTGACATCATGGCTGCGCCCCCCCCGAATCACCCCCCCCTGCGCAACTAGCCGGCCACATATCTCCCGGCCGAGCAGGGAGCGTGACGTTACCGCGCATGAGCGCCAGCTCCCTGCCTGGTTGCAGCCTTACTCACCAACATCCAATATGTATAATAAAAGGAAAAACTCACAGGGTTACCCATTAGCAACAGTAGTTCACTCGTTGACAAAGCACCCGTGTCTGGAGAGAAACGCATCTGAGGTTTTTCTTGCCTTTTACATATGGCCTTGGACGAATAAAAAATATTTAATTTTTTTTGTCAAGTCTGGCAGCCTCTCTTTAAAGCTGTGCTTTGTTCATCTCACCTTGGTTGCATCACTAATAAGTGCCGCAGTGAAAAGAAACTTGTATTGGCCCCGTCAGTGTGATTGTGGAAGGATTTTTAATTTGATTTTTTTTTTCTAACGCAGACAGTAGTCATACATGGTCATTCAGCCCATTTTTCCTGACGATGCTTGACAAAGGGTCGTCATGAGCACACTTCAGTTCCCACCCCACGAGGTGAAAATTGTGACTTCTGTTCATCTGTCTTCTTCAATTTCCACAATAATACCCTTAATCCTATACAATGTTTCCAGCTTGTCATCCCTCTACTCGTCACTGGAGTAAATAATAGGAAGACTGCTCCCTTGCTGACTTACAGAGTAACTCGCGAGAGACCAGTGTTACCAGCCTTTACATAGTAAAGCGCATGCTGTACTTGTGTATACTTTCAGCACAGCAAAGCTCACTTTCCTTAGGGAAACACAACTAGAAATGTGCTTCTATTAGCTGGGCTGGCCGGCAATGAACTTAAAAGAGAATCCACAGTAGATTTTTGTGCTCCATCCATTACGTTCCAGAGGTATTTGGTAAATTAAAGAATTCTGATCATCTTATATTTATAAATTGACAGCATATTACATAACATCATAACCAGTAGTGCTGCCTTGGTATGATCTACTTATAGGTAAATAGTCATATGACACATTTGGAAAAGATTGAAATGTCACCAGTAGGACACTAAGAAAGAAAAGTAAAGGTGTTCTGGTATTAAACTACCACCGTCATTTAAAAATGGCTGGATTTGCAGTAAATGCCTTTCAGAATCAAAAGGATTAAAAATAAAAAAGGCTGAAATGTGCCTATATTAACGGCCAAATTGTGCAGCCTTTGGGCTCACTTACTCTCATTCCAAGTAATGACTTCACGGGCATCACCACAATGCAGCTGCAAATCATTCATAGCAAACGGAACAAAGAAGCCTTCATCTTTGCACTGAGAACACTCGTTACAGACTCCCGATTTTCTTCTCTGAATGTAAAAATATATATCATATGCTCTTCTCAGAAAGGCAGGAGAAATGCAGGGATGGGTACGAATGAATTGGCAGCTTCTTGTAGCTCTGGGGTACATGCATTTGTGACCTGATGTCTGTTTCCAAGAATTCTACACAAAGGTCCAGAATTGGTATTTCAACTTAATAGATAGAGGCAGACAAAGCACCCAGTGGTGTGTACACACGGGAAAAAGGAATCGCTTAGTCGATCAAACGCTAGCTACACTCTCCTTTCTAAAGGATCTGAGGTCCAGCGTGATTAAAGTCCCAGTCAATCTCACAATCGTTTTCAGGAAAAACACAGGTCATGCAAGTACTCGGAAGTCTAAAAAAATATATAAAACCATGTACAGTACGCTCTTATAAAGCCCTTATTCAATATGCTGTAAGAGTGTTTGAATGTGAAAGACACAGCAGCCACTACAACTAGATATATCTGGGTGCAAAAGGACACAAAAATAGACCGTACTACAGAAAGTTGGAACAACAAAGACGTATTTAAACACGGAGCAGATTCATTTACAATTTGTTTTTTTTTTACCACGGTAAATGTACTTCTACATTTATTTACTGCAGCAGAGTATATATCAACAGAGAGACCTTTTCAGTGATACCACATCATCTCATGTAGATTCAGAGTCAGTAAGAGATGTGTATTAATTCCTCTAGTAGTGTTCCTTCACAATGATGCCCCTTTAGAGTTAAGCACCTTTCCCTTACACAGTTTCCTGCAGTCAAACATCGTGCAGGGAAGTATAGGAACAAAATGTGCATTCCATAGCAAATACATCTTTGAGTAGAATCCTGTCTGCAGTTATTCTTGCTACAAGAAGATCTAGAAAACATTCAGTGAATGTAACACTCTCGCAGAGGTTAATGTCAAAGGCTGAGGCCCCACTGCACGCGCCTGCATATCCGTCTTGCGACCCCTGGCGGCGCGTGCAAAGTGCTATACTGCGACCTGCAGGCGGCATTCTGAGGCGCGTTGGGCGTGGCCAAAATGGGCTGTGTGGGCGCGGCCAGGACGAGAGGGCGAGGCCACGACGCCGGCCAAACGAAAAAAAAAAAACCATGACTCCCCTACACACACACGCTTTCTTTCTCCCCCCCTCCTCGCTCCCGCGCCTCTCTACGCACCACGTAACACGTCGCCGCTAGGGATCACAATCTGGCTGCAGTCCCTGCCGGCTGATGCGTCACAGTGCGCAGTGAGCCTGGGAGCGCGGAGGGACCGGGGACAGCCAGGGAGCCGGTAAGGGGCTGGTGAGAGGCGCGCGCACGGCTGCACTGGGGACCTAGCCTTATACTCGTCTGATTCGGGTAATTGAATGGCTGAAAGTGATGGAATCAAAGCTATCCATAAAACACAGGGTAATAGATTCTAAAATGTTACTGTAATGCATAACAAAGCAGGCTCGGTAAACCCCAGGCAGCACTGCATTGGGGCATTCTTTATGTTTTATCTCATTTAGCGTTTCTCATTTTAACATCTGTTTGACCAGGAAATTGTAGTTTTTCTGAGCTGTCAGTTCACCAATGTGTGAAAGAATGTACTCTGGCACCACACAACTTCTGTCTGTCTGTCACTAAACAAAGTCACAACACCATTGATTATTATGAAGCTGAAATATATCAAACTAATGCCGACAGATTTGTTAGGAGAAAAGAATATGTATGTATTCATCACTCATCATGTGCCTGGGATATATATACTAGGGTGTTAAAAACACCATTATAAGCTCATTATTTTACAGCATGACAGATTCACATTTAAATGCAGGAATCTATACTATTTACATCTCTCACATTTTCTAGGTCTGTCCAAGTTCCTTAAACACAATACTGTATTTAACCTGCAGGTTTCAGATAGCGTTCTTAGGGACTTCATTCTATATTGCCGAAATGGCCATTTGGGCCAATTTTGGCTAAAAAAATAAAAATAAATAAGAGTTAATGCTGATTTTAGCCCGAAGGGGGAAAAAAAAAAAAAGAGACATATCTGACAATATTGAATTACTCCGTTAGTGTGAATATGTAAATACTATGGCTAATAATGTCTTTGAGATTACTGAGTGTTCTTTATGGTTATCCCACAAATGGTTCAATTATTCACTTTTTATTGTTTTTCCTCTTTTGTATTGAATGAAGTACTTTAATGCTAAACCAGGGCATAAAACAGCAGCCTGCCATCTGCTATTGCAGGGGTGGCCAACTCCTGTTGGTGGCCATTGAGGATCGGAGTTGGCCACCACTGTGCTATTGATAAACCAATTATGGTCACCGAAAGGCTAAGCCGATGTGTTACCCATTAGTTATGTACTATCAATGAAGCTTCCCGGACACCTGGCTGAAGTCCGATTCAGCAGCCACACTACCCTCCGATGCCTTTGCATGAAGTTCCTCAAATTCTTACGTGGGTGAACTGGTGTCTTGCATGATACCTTAAAAGTATATGGGGGGAAAACTGATGGCACAGCTTAATTGTTACATCAGGCCTGCCAACAGAATAACCGGGTGTCCAGGTCTACAGACATTACTTGGGGCCCAGAGGAGTGGTGAGTGTGAGAAGGAGTTGCCGTAACGTAAATAAATTTAAACTGAAAATTATGGGGGAAAACGAAAACTTAAGCACCAAAGAAGCTGGTGACCAGACTGAAAATTGGGTTGACATGTTTGGTTGGCAATTTGAAAAAATAAATAAAAATAACTACTCATTTCATTATCACCATTTAGTATGAAGTCATGTGATCCACAGAAAATGCATTCAATAAAGCAACCTTATTGAATAAATTACAAAGAGAGACCAGATTCTTATTAATTTGACTGAACTTGTCTCTCTCTTTCTGCCCCCTCCCCCTTTTCCATTGGTTCTTAACCACACTGCTATAAAGACCACTTCAACATCAGCCATGTTCAACATTTTAGGTATAGTTTAAACCAGAGTCAAAGTTATGATGGGCAAAAATGTATGGCAAGCTAGAAGTGACATATCCAGCATGCTCATTCACATATCTTGACACAGAATCCATGTCTGCAGTTTAACCACTATGGGAAACTTGACAATGAAATGAATAAGAGCAATTGGGAGAAAAGACCCCTGCGATGCTAACCAGACATGTCCATGTAAATAACGTGCAGTGTAGCACCTTATATCTTGATCTTACTCAAAAGACAGCTTGATTAACCCTTTCGTGTATCGTCCCACGTTGTCAACCACTTGTAATACACCACTTCATATGCATGTTCAATAGCCTAATACATAGGTAGATATTATATGAACTTGGCAAAGGTGTTCTGTGACCAGTGACTTGATTGTAGCAAACAAATGTCTGAGGGTATACCAATGTATTGGTTACTAACTTGTTTGGACTGTGGGACTCCGGGAGCTGTCGGCGTGCTCCTACCAGGTTGATGCAGCATAGAGAAGGAGGTTTGAACGGCGGTGCAACTGCCACGAGAGGAAAGATGGAGACCGGACTGCTGGCTTCACGGTACACAAATTTATTGTAGGCACATAAAAAGTAGCAAGAGAAACCTCTTGTGCGTTTCGTGCGGGTGACCGCACTTTATCACTTTGATATCACCCGCACGAAACGCACAAGAGGTTTCCCTTGCTACTTTTTATGTGCCTACAATAAATTTGTGACCGTGAAGCCAGCAGTCCGGTCTCCATCTTTCCTCTCGTGGCAGTTGCACCGCCGTTCAAACCTCCTTCTCTATGAAAAGAATAAAGCAGGTTTGGGATCCTGAAGACCTGCAGACAACACTCAATGTTTCTTTGTTAAACCTTAAAGGCCTGAGGGTCATTGTCTAGTATGTATTATTTTGCGGTTAAGCTTTAAATACAGGTTACATTTTTAGCATACGTAGCTGACAGTTATTGCCGCTTCTCGCTGATCACTGCTACACATGACCACTGTGTTAATAAATTCAATCCTTTGTTGTGCCATAGACAGTTTGACAAATAAAAAAACAAAACTTTATTTAACCAGTTAACAAAACAAAACCTACCTCACAGAACAGTTGCCCTATATAAAGCAGATCAAAAGTACAGAAATGTAAAGTTGTCTTTTAGAGTCATCCCCTGGAAAATGCAATCAAGCAGTTCTTAAAGAGGCAAATCCCATCAGTTTTTTTCTCTTCATTTTTTAAAAATAAAAGGATTGAAGCAGGGGGTCTCCGTAGCTGAACCCCGTTAATTTAAGCTCCGCGGACTCCCCGCTTCCACAGTGGGTCACGCCAGGGTTCACTATCTGGTTGCTTTTCAAAGCTCCTGGTCCCTGCGGGCTAAAAGGAAGCCGTGACGGGATCCTGTGAGGCTTCCAACAGGCCTATGTGACTTGGGGCTTTAAAGTGCAGGAGATACCGGCACCCCCTTCAGATCAGTATTTCCGGGAGCAGGAAACTAAAAGGGTTCAAAGCTCCAGAGACCCCCTGCATCAAACTTGTATTAAAAACAAAATGAAAGAAAAAATGGCTTGGATTGCTCCTTTATAAAAAGGTGCATCAAATCTCAAAATACTGTACAACAAGCCTAAAAATGCATTGTGCATGAAGATCAGTTTCCTGCAATAATAAAAAGGTTCTATTTCAAATAAAATAATATAGTGTGTAAAATAAAAGTTCAGGGAAGCCCAATTTTGTGTTAATCCATTTCAAAATCAGGGTGACAAAAAAAAAAAAAAAAAAAAGATACATTGCAAATGTTCTTTCATTATAGAAAACATAAAAAGTTAACTTTGACTACACGACAGGAAAATAACTGGGAAGTGTTACGGATTGTTCAGTGCATTTTTACCAGGGGGTTAGAGTTAGACCATTATTTCAATAGCTTTCTTACAGTCGTGAGGAAACAGCACAGTCCTGTTATATCCCCTCTAGATGGAAAGTTGTTAATAATGATAGAGTAAATTGACAGGATCAAGGTGAAAGCTGTGACACAAACATAACATGAGAGAGAGAGAGAGAGAGAGAGAGAGAGAGAGAGAGAGAGAGAAGAGAGAGAGACCTCCCAGCAGACGTTTTCAGGAGTTGAGGAGGGGGCGGGGCTACAGACGGCAGGTTAGGGATCCAAGTTGCAGTCTTGAAATCATTCTCAAGAATGATTTCATTGGCTGCCGAGGTCCCAGTGACGCTGCTGCAGCTTCAAAAAACGAATTTTTTGTTTATTGAAACTGTAGTCAGCGTCAACTCCCTACTGCGGAGACAGGGCAGCTGCTACCCTGACAACCAGTATTCAATTTGAATACTTTGTGTCGCACGGCAGCACGCCCCCCCTCCGAAGCCTGCACCCTGAACGAGGCCTAAAGAGCTCAGTCAGAAAGAGGAGTAGGTAAACTTGGCATAGCATTTTAATCAATAATCACACACTTGTTGAGGTTTTTTAGGTCAACCACAAGATCCATCACAAAAGTGCCATCTCCCCCCAGACGGTTCCATAGAAAACCACAAGAAATGAAAGCACCCTTAGACCTGCCACGGTTCCGCTTTACGTATTCACTTACATCATGATTTACTTTAAAATCCCATGATGTACGTTTAAAGCACTGGACTCCTGCTTTCCAATGGCACAGGAATACATGAAAGAAAATAAGCAGGGTAGACAGAGCGTGAGAGCGTGAGCAAGAGGAGACAGAGTAGCGAGAGCACATCAAGAAGGGGACAGAGAGAAGAAATATGTTTAGGAATCGCTGCACTAAGCACAGCCTGACAAACATGTTATCCTTTATAATGGGTTGCCAGCACCCAAGGCGGTGATGCATGGTGTGTTTGTCTTTGCTGATGAGATGCTGCATGCAAGACCTTCTGGAGGCTGTGCAAGTATCATATACATTAAACATACCCTTGTACACTGTGCCAAATAATTCATCTTCAGTTTAGTCTACAATGCAACATGGTCTCACAATGTGGTTATGGGCATCAAAATATTTACTTCAAATGTATATGCAATAAGGCATAACTTTTATAGTTCATAATAAAGACATACGTTTTATAGTTGAGTACACTGGGGAATAGCAACGCACTATGCTTATAACATTCCAGCATCAAACACAGTTCAGAACAAAGGCTTCTCAGAAAATTGTCATTTACATGGGAGATGGCTTCAATAATTCAATCCATACCTAAAGCTTTTTTTTCTTTTAGCATTTAAGCACTGCAGTAGTTTGGTTATCGTCAAATAAGGATCACTTTGTGGGCCTAACGTCTGCAAAGCACAAGCACCGTTAGAACCACACACACCCAGCTTTTAAAACCTTATGTTTTTGACATGCAATGTGTTTCTGACCCCTCTGGCATTCAAGAGGTTAAAACACTGCCACAATTGTAGCACTTGGAGAGAAGTTTTTTTTTAACACAGAGAAACCTCTGAGTATTATCAAGTCTTAACGCCAAAGTACATGACAGATGCTATTTTCAGCCATTACAGCAGTGAAGACTTGGCAGGAAAACCGCTGTTAAAATGTGTTGTGAAACTCACAGGACAGCACTTTATTAAAAAGACTATGAGAGGCACATAATGCTCAAGAACAAGCACGTGACAACGCCAGTCATATTGATCCAACCGTGTGCAACTACAGTCAGAATTGCTGCTTTAATGATACATGCACACCAAAAACATTGTCACCAAAATATACTGAATGGAGAGTGTACCTATTTCTATATGTGCTGTATACTTGTCACGATAAAGCCATGCAATGGTTGAAGAATGGAAGCAGTCCAGCAACCAAAGGGTTAACCTTCTTGAAATAACCATTTTTTTCTGGTCTATTGTGGGTTCACCTGCGGAATGTTATATCCCGAGGCTTAAAGCAGCAAAACACCAGGCACCTTTTCTAGGCTTGAAGCAGGGGGTTTCCCGGAGATGGTTAATTTAAGCTCCCTGCTTCCAGAGATACTTACCGCTGTACGGGGTACCGGTATCTATGCAGGCAGAGAAACTGTGGGCCTAACATAATGGCGCCGTTTAAGTGTCCCGCAGGCCAATAGGAAGCCGTGCAGCCTCCTATTGGCCAGGGTGATCAGGACCTTTAAACTCCGCAGAGATACCGGCACCCCCTACGCAGGTAAGTATCTCTAGAAGCAGAGCCCACCGGAGCTGAAATGAATGGGGGCTAGCTTCGGAGACCCCCAGCTTCAATACCAGAAAAAGAGGGTAGTGTTTCACTGCTTTAAAAGGTGGCAATAAAATAATTAAGAGTAACCCCTGCTTACACTGAAGTGACACGTGACCGTTTACAAATGAGACTTTCCCTGACTACCAGATGCAGAAGGGACGCTATTCGCTATCATTACAGATTCACATTATGCAAGATAATTCAGATCCGATACAGATTTATACTTGATAATATTATGGATTGTAAAGGGCATAAGTAACTGGGTGAAACCATATTAAATGTGAGATGATATTCGTGTTGCAAATGTATGTATTTATAAAATGTTTCGGACACGTTTTGCTTAACAGAAAAAAAAAAAAAGTTTTTTTTTTTTTTTAACTTCAAAATTTTTATTGTTTTTGTTTTAATTACATATGGGGGACCGAGTACTCCTGAGAAATAAACCCTCAAATTATTCCTGGCGGTGGCAGCATAATTGGGGTGCGAGAGCTCATTTTTGGTGCCTTGTATGGAGCAGAGTGAGACAACTGGAGAGCTGGTCACACACACACACACACACACACACACACACACACACACACACACACACACACACACACACACACACACACACACACACACACACACACACACACACACACACACACACACACACAATTAAACAGGATAAGACTTAATGATTGATATCCTACAAATAAAGACAAGCACTTATAAAACAAGTCTAGGATAACATTTATAAACACAATAGCCTGATATTTAAGGCTAGTTTTACTGCCATTAATCATTTGTGTTCAGAAATGCTGGGGGCCTGTATGTATAATGTAATAAAATCGAATTAACGCACCATATCTACTTTTCAGAATCACCTATAGCAGCGTTTCCCAAATGGTGGGACACGGAAGCAAAATTGCCGGGTCGCAGCAGCAGGTGTGTGTGTATCAGTGGCTGTGTGTGTGTATATGTGCAGTCCAGCAGTGGCGGTGTGTGTGTATCTGTGCAGTCCAGCAGTGGCTGTGTCTGTGCGTGGTCAGTGTCTGTAGATCAGTGACTGTGTGCGTGTGTGCAGGTCAGAGGGAGATGGGGGGGGGGGAGATTAGAGGTGATTAGGAGAAGAAGAAAAAAAGAAGAGCATACACATTTTCAAGCAGACATTTTTCAGCAGAGAAAAGTTTCTTAACCGATGACAGCAACATAAGAGGCGCACTACAAGATATATTAAGAACAGGAATTTAGACTAGGATTAGAATAATTTAGTGGGGTGTTTTGTACTTTTGATCTTAAATTATGTGATCAAGACAACAAAAAGCACAAAATAGACAGTTTTCCCAAAGTGGGACTGCAGCTTTAAAAGCCTTTCTGTAAGAGCGGCCTGTAACCCAGGGGTGCCCAACTCCAGTTCTCAAGCCCCCAAGCAGGTCTGGTTTTCAGGATATCACAGCTTCAGCAGAGGTGGCTCAATCAGAGGCTCAATCGAAGACTGAGCCACCTGTGCTGAAGCAGGGAACAATTGAGCCACTTGTGCTGACCGAATGGGTAGGGGGCTTGAGGACTGAAGTTGAGCACCCCTGGTGTAACACATTGCTTTGCATTTGCAGACCCAATGCCAGTGAAGTGCTAAGCAATACACACAGTAAGGGTATGCTTACTAGTCTAAGTGCAATGCTTAAAACACACAGGCCTCCCATTTACTGCTGAGCCAGGCTAAACTCAGGTTTTCAGCATATGGCACGAAGCATTGAAACCAGGTGCGGATGTCAGCTGGCAGGTACTTATCTAAAAAAGGACAGCGCACATTCATTATACGTGGCAAAGGTCCAAAAATTATTGCACATGTGTATTTGCAGAAATACATGAAGTCTGACATCCTATTCACTTCTCTGAGCAATGAAAATATACGTGTCTATCATCACCAGCCTGTTGATTCACTGCTGGATGAAGACCTTCAAGGATTTTCCAGGTACTGCGGATGCTATCCTCTCCACAAATGTTCTGATTGCATGCTCCCATCTAACTTTTGGTCAACATCTTTGTCCAACAATGGCCTTTTCTTCTTGCAATATGTCCAGCTCACTGCCATTTACATTTCTTCACCCGTGTGATGTCACAGACTTGTTTGGTTTTGAACCCATTCATCATTTTTCCCTCTCTCTATGGGTAATATCCAGCATACTACAAGTTATCGGAAGCTTCTGAATTATATTTGCATTTAAGATCCAAGTTTCACATACATATGTGAGCATGGGCAAAATACACTGATCTTCAGGCAAAGTGGAAGGTTCCCTTGAAAGATTGTCTTGTTTCTTCTTAATGTGCGCCATCCCATCTTCATTCTCCTGTTGATTTCATTCAAATGGTTCCCATCCATTGTTACTTGCTGGCCAAGGTAGACAGTCGACTTCTAGTTCTATTCCATTTACTTCGATTGTTGCAGAGTTGACACATTTGTTGAACATCCCTTTGGTCTTGCTGATCTTCATATGAAGGCTCACATTCTTACTTGTTTCGGCGAGTTCTCTGATTTGTTGCTGGAAGTCTTCAGGACGTGTGGCAAAAATAACAATGTCATCTACAAATGGTAGATGACAAGTATTCACCGTTTATTTGTATTCTTTCTTACCAATCCAATGACATTTAAATATTTTACAAGTGTTGCTGTGGAAAGCTTTGGTGACATGGTGTCTTCCTGTCACACTCCCTTGCTGATCCTTATCTTGCGTGTATCTTCATGTAATCCAATGGTTGATGTGGCACTCAGAAATGTTCTTTATAATATCAGAGTATGCTTCTTCAACATGGTCTTTTTAATGTATTTAGAAACACAGGTGTAGACGGAATCAAATGCTTTTTTATAATCTACGAATCATAAGAGTGGTGGTAGATTGTATTCATTGCTTTGGAAAATCCTTTGCACAACTTGGATGTGATCCATTGTGTTGTATCCACTGTGAAATCCCACGTGCTCTTTAGGCTGGGCAATGTCCAGGGTCGGTTGCAGCCGATTAGTATCGTTGTAAAAATCTTGTTGCCGATTGGAAGTAGACTAATTGGTCTATAGTTCTTAAGGTCGTCTCTTTTACGTTTGAGGATAACTATGGCATTGCTCCATTGCTCTGAAATTTTCATGTTGTTCAAGCAGCATGTAGAGAGTTTTGCATGGATTTTCTCCTGTTCTTTAATGATTTCAGTTGTAATTCCATCTTCCTCTGGAGCCTTTCCATTCTGCATGGATCTTTATTGCTTTTGCTACTTCTATAAAAGGACACATGGTACATCATTGACTGTTTCTTCTTGCTCATCCAACTGCAGGCTTATGCCCTGTGTTATCTGTGTTCTTGAACTATTTCATGTAAAAGTCCTCAACTCCCTTTATAAGTGCATGGTCTTTTATTGTTGAGCCATCGTCTTGAGTGCAATAATTTGCTTCTTCCCAATCACAAGTCAATGCTTAGTGTTTTTTAATCGATAGTCATCATCATATCAGTTAAATTTTCTTACATCTGCAGTTAAACGTTAATGAATTGTTAGCTCTGCATATTATACAGCTCTGCACATTTAATTCTTGTTCTTGCAATTGCTTAAATTATTATTGTCTCCTCAGTGATTGCTTTGTGTCAGATATTTTCTTATCCTGTTTTTTGTTAACGATTCTGGTTTTTTTTCTTGCGCTTTCTGCTACAAATCTTCAGAATGGTTTGTTAAAGTGTTCCCATATGGTACATGTCGAGCAAGCTGAAGCAATGTTTCAGTTCTAGTTGAAATGCTCTGCTGTAGTTCTTGATGTTGATTGTTTTGGTCTTTTTAATCAATCAGTTTTCTTCGTTCCATTTTTCCATGCAGATGTTATCTGCAGCGAACCAATTGGTTATCACTCCGTGTGTCAAAACAATTAAGGACAGTTGTGCAGTCTTCAATCACATGTTTCTTGTTAGCAAGGATAGTCAAATTATTGATTCCATTGGCTCCTTTCCATGTCCATTTTCAATTTGGATTCTTCTTGAAATAATGAATTCATGATGTAGAAGTTTTCACATTCTGCAAAGTCTACCAAATCTGTCTCGATGTTCATTCCTGTTACCGTAACCATACTTACTAACTGATGCTTCGTCTTCTTGTTGGGCACCAATCGATGCATTGAAACCTCCAACAATGATTTTGAGGTAACAATTTCCTTTGCTGTTCAGTGGTTGATCTCATGGTAGAAGTCTTGCACTTCATTGTCTGTGTAACTTCATGATTATTTAACGCCTGTATCTCGGTCAACGGAATGACGATTCTGGCTGCTCTTGCCGATGAACTTTCACAATCCACTATGTTGTTTCTCCATCTCGTTAATAAAGTCTACTCCACTGAATTTTTGTGCCTGTGATATAATATGGCTTTTGAGATCAATGAGACCTTCATCTTGCTTCACTAGGGCCAAAAATATCAGATTTAATTTTTTCAATTAGTCTTCCAGTTATTGCAGTGCCGCTTCACTGGAGAGTCCAGCAGCTGTAGGTAGCCAGATTTAGATTTTAATGACAGCTTTTGCTAAAACGCTGGGGATTCTTAGCACCCTCTACTTCATGCCTTCCTGAATGCTGTCAAGTGCAGGGACATTCCAGCCTCCAGAGAATGAGGGGCGTTGCTTCTTGGTGTGTTCCAAATTTGGGAGTTGAAGTCTTAATTGCGTGTTGGCAAGAACCTTTCCCACTTTAGTCGGTATATTGTTCAAGCTTTCAAAGTATATAGTTGAACCTACCAGCACAAGCGCCACTAAAGATCTTTCTGAACCACCTATTGCCACCTTCTCACTGCTTTGCGGCAGTGAGGATATGTATATATTTTTTATATACACACATACATTACCTGAACAGGATCACAACTGACTTCTCTAAATATTTAAACCTGTGAGGGCTTCCAACATCAGCAATTTTGAATCTAAAAAGTCAAAGATGCGTGTCCATAATAGAACTTCTAAACTATCAGAATATAGAAACAATGATGACCTATTCTCTAGGTACTGCAGTTAACTGTATTGTGAGACCTGTAAGGGCAACCAACTGATTTCACTTAAGCCTTCTTAGTTGGTGGGGTCAACAGTACATTTTTGTAATACTAATTCTATGTTATATATTTTTTTAATACTGTACTCCATGCTGCTCAGCCAGTGGTCTATGAGCATATTCTATGGAAGATATGATCACTGACAGCCACTCAAGCAGAAGACAAAAGAAAGATTAAAGACCAATTTCCAAAAAGCTAAGAACCAAAACGTAACCACAAGTGCCACAAATGCTGCTCGTTATCTTACTGGCAAGCAAAAGTGTCTCGCTTGGATTCTTTGACTGAGCATTGGAGAGCTTTAACAAGGGTAATTTTCTCTGCTCATTTCATCTTCTGTAAAATTACCTGGTGTAAAACATAATCCCACTGGAGCTGCATTTAGCCTCAGGTCAGGTTTAAAAGGGTCTATTATAAAATAACAAAAACTCAAGCAATACGAAGTTCAGCTGTGATCTCTGTTTGTAAATACCAGGTCTAGCACCCATTACAAAAGCCAACAGTACACCCTTGTGGTAGCTGCAGAACACTGAAATGCAAACATTTTGGGCCATATTTACCAAGAAGTGCTATGCCATAGTACAACCCATTCGTTTGTCCCAATAAATTACACCCAGCTATTCAAAAATGTCTTCAGAGTAGCGATGATTGTGTGTGCTACTACTTTGTTTTGGTGCGCTCTGGGAGCAAGGAGCAGGTGTTCGAAACAATATGAAAACACTGCAGTCATAACACATAAGGCAGGTCCAAATGAATTACAGTAAACCCATACTCGGAAAACGGACCATATGCTTCTTTTACTACCCCTATACAGGTCATTTCTTTTTCCAGGCCCATTTGGAAGCAAAGTGGCTACAACACAGCTAGGAAGTGAGTTTGTCATCAGCAATGTCAGAAGGGTTAGTCTGCCCTGTTCCAGCACATTTATTTGAACGTAGTTTCTTCAAATTAACCGTTAAATGTGTAGTCCCATTTATCAAGATACAGTACGAGTGAAACATTCACAGTGGACATTTATCCATTATATTACCTAAATAAATTGCAGAAGTACGGTAGGTTTGCTCGCTTCGAAAGATAGTTAAATAAAAGAACAACCAACTGAGCCGCAGGCTAGACAGACAGCAGCAACTAATTAACACCAGACAGCTGGACAACGGCAAATAGATGGCTTTAGGTGGTCAATTTTTTCATGACATATATTTCAAAAATGATCTATTGAGCATGTGCATTAATGTGACACGGCATTTGTTTGGGTGTGATTAGTAGAACTATCGAACCATGAGCAGACAAACGTCTCACGTTTTACTATAAAAGATATTGTTGCGTTAAAGTGAAAGCCGTGTAAGATGTATACCAATAGTTTTAACAAATACAGTAGCAGTAAAGAAAGTTCCATAGAAACATGTGCCCTTATTAAATAGGCTGCAATGTCACTTACCAGTGCTATAGATCACCAACACCATTCAGATGAATGGAGCGGATCTCTTCTCCAGCAGTGGGAAGGGGCTTCACAGCATTTTGGATAGGGCCATAATGCTTTGTTCAGGGAGTCAAACCTAAGGCTGCGTCCACTCTGCCGCTGACCGCATGTATGCTTGAGAGCGGTGATGTCACCAACTCTCCAAGGACAAGCGCTCGGTTGGCCGGCTTTTTTTTTTTTTTTCCCAAGCACGAGCGGAGGGGCCGCGGCCGAGCAGTGACTGGCGCTGATTGGTTGAGGAGGTCATGTGACCCTTCCGCGCGCCGGGAAGACAATTTCATCTGTCTCGCCAAGCGTCTGGGCACGCGCGCGCCCGTGAGTGTGGCCGGAGACACTGACATTCATTGTACTCAACAAGCGCGGACGCAGCCTGAGGAAACAATCCCGCAGCGATGCTGAAGAGGTAGGACCTTCGTTCTGAAGCATTTGACAGCTTTGCATACCATTATGCAGGAGATACATTTTCCCCGATGAGGGAATAGCTCTGAGTTTTTACTCTCCCCCCCCCCCCCCCCCCCCAAAATCTAAATAAAATATGGGCAGATATCTCAAGTGTAACTGACAAAATCTAAAAACGTATGAAACCTTTACTTGAATATCGGTAGCAAACATCCTGGTCAAAATTTAACAGATTACAATTTAACCAACTCAAGCTGGAGGTGCTTTCAATTGCACTAGCGCTGAAGGTGTTAAATGGGCTCCTTATCTGGTCACAGAGATGCATTCTGGATGTCGCGCTATGATATTTTGAGCCACATCTTCCAGTGAAAGACATTCAATTTGTTTTGGCCAGTACCACCACCATGTGCTTCCTGTACGAAGCCCGAATAAGAACTCCACACCTACTCACCTAATAACCTGCTGCTAGCACAGGGGTGGGCAAAGCCAGACCTCAAGGGCTACTAACAGGTCCGCTTTTGCAGCGAAGCACCGACGACAATTTGGTCTCGGCAAATCGCCCGCAACCAAAATGTCGTAGACCGTCCCTGGCATAATTTTTTTTTTTTTTACAGCAATTCAAACATAGAAGATCCTCAGGTATATGGCAGGGATATTCAACTAGTTTCATAAAAGGCACCGGATCAGAGAAAAGTATAACATTATATTTGTATTTTAATGTCAAATTAGATCCATTTAACCCCTTCACTGTCAGACGAGCCAGCAGCGCATTGCATACTTAGATTTAAAACAGCAATTCACGTTTTTTGTTTTTTTCTTTCAAACAAGGGTCCCGCAGAGATGACACACGTCTCTCCGAGCTACAGGGACCCCGGGCTCCTGAGAATTTTCCACTTTGAAATTCCCTAACAAGAATTCTCGTACGGAAGAAACAATATAAGCCACTGGGGGGAGCCGCACTGTCGGCCAATACAAAGGCATGACAAGGTCAGACAATACAAAGGCATGACAAGGTCAGACAATACAAAGGCATGACAAGGTCAGGCAATACAAAGGCATGACAAGGTCAGACAATACAAAGGCATGACAAGGTCAGACAATACAAAGGCATGACAAGGTCAGACAATACAAAGGCATGACAAGGTCAGACAATACAAAGGCATGACAAGGTCAGACAATACAAAGGCATGACAAGGTCAGACAATACAAAGGCATGACAAGGTCAGGCAATACAAAGGCATGACAAGGTCAGACAATACAAAGGCATGACAAGGTCAGACAATACAAAGGCATGACAAGGTCAGACAATACAAAGGCATGACAAGGTCAGACAATACAAAGGCATGACAAGGTCAGACAATACAAAGGCATGACAAGGTCAGGCAATACAAAGGCATGACAAGGTCAGACAATACAAAGGCATGACAAGGTCAGACAATACAAAGGCATGACAAGGTCAGACAATACAAAGGCATGACAAGGTCAGGCAATACAAAGGCATGACAAGGTCAGGCAATACAAAGGCATGACAAGGTCAGACAATACAAAGGCATGACAAGGTCAGACAATACAAAGGCATGACAAGGTCAGACAATACAAAGGCATGACAAGGTCAGACAATACAAAGGCATGACAAGGTCAGACAATACAAAGGCATGACAAGGTCAGACAATACAAAGGCATGACAAGGTCAGGCAATACAAAGGCATGACAAGGTCAGGCAATACAAAGGCATGACAAGGTCAGGCAATACAAAGGCATGACAAGGTCAGACAATACAAAGGCATGACAAGGTCAGGCAATACAAAGGCATGACAAGGTCAGGCAATACAAAGGCATGACAAGGTCAGGCAATACAAAGGCATGACAAGGTCAGACAATACAAAGGCATGACAAGGTCAGGCAATACAAAGGCATGACAAGGTCAGACAATACAAAGGCATGACAAGGTCAGGCAATAGGAAAGGAAATCTCTGCCCGGAGAGCTTACAATCTAAGTTGGGAGACTTAGGATTGTTATATAGTGTGCGGCCGTGCGCGTGTGCCAGTGCGAACGCGCGTGCACGTGCCGCATGCTTTTTGTGTGTATGCTGTGAGCTGAGAAGGTAGTGTGTGTTTGTGTGTGTATGTATGTGTAATTTATTATTTATTAAAAAAAAAAACACATTGGTAAAAATAAAATATTTATTAACATTGTGCAGACACACACATACGCATACATACATACATACACATGCATGCATACATACACATGCATACATACACATGCATGCATACATACATACATACATACATACACACACACATACACACACACATACATACATACATACATACACACACACACACACACACACACACACACACACACACAGTAGTGGCGCAAAATCATTCTATTCCCCGTCTTCCCCGCTGTCGGCCGGGTGCACGCTCACTGCCGTGTGCAGGCGCGGCCCTTGTATAGAAGGGCTGACTAACCTCAGCCAATTAGAAGTGCCGCGTGCACACAGCGTAGCGCACGGCGTAGCGCACGCGGCCACTATATAACAGCCCTTAGAGACACAAGGTGAAGGAATAAGTGCAGAATGTGTGCATCAATGTGTTTCTAGAACAGCGAGTGATCGCATTACTTTCCTATAGCCTCAAAACTTATCTACCAAGTTGCAATATCAAATGTATACATGCTAAATCTTTAATGTAAACCATAACAAATAAAAATGTATATCTAGTAAAAGTTAAAAAAAAAAAAAAAAAAAATTTAAATAGGAAAGTAATTATAAAACAAAATAAATAAACTGAGAAAATGTTAGGGGAATTTCAAATGTGCAGCTATTAATGTCTTACATAACTGTGTTCTCTTTGTCCACTAATGTGCTTAATCCGCCACTTTAAAATATCCTTCAAATGATTGGAGAACAGTGTGATTTTAAAATGTAGTAATTATGGGTTTCCTTACAATGAATAAATACATCACTTAATGATGATCATTTATATTTATACACCGTTCCGTTCCAAAGCTACTAAAGGTGATGGTGGATTCAAAAAACATAGTATTATGGTTACAAAATGACAGGTGTGTAACCAAGTGATTGAGAGACAGGCCATAAAGACTATGGAAGACAAAGCAAACACAATATCAAAGACCACACAAAGTGAAATTATGTAGCCACAGTTGGGCCATCAAAACTAACACAATAACCTCTTAAAGCTGCAGTTCAGTCTTTTTTTTTTTATTTCTTTTTTTACTTCAATAGTTTCATGTGTGCAATCTCTAATTACCTAAAGAACTGTATAGCTGTCAGTCAATTCGTTCTCCATGTATTGATAGGCGAAATTTGGTGACATAATTAGCGAAGGGATCTGTTTTGTTTTTCTTCTGCTTCTGTCTCTCAGTGGAAGCTCATGAATATTCATGAGCAATCCTGCACTGACATGTGCTAGAGGGAGGGCAGGGCTGACAAAGGGGTTTGCCAGGGCTTGTGACAGGACATGAAGGGGCAGTGCCTTAACAAATGGCTGTTAAAATAGAATACAAGAAAATTGGTCTTTCAAAGTTTTTTTTAAAAAACAGAAAATGCTAAAAGTATTTTTTCTTACTACAGAACTGATTTATTAAAAAAAACCACACATGCAGGATATTGACTGAACTGCAGCTTTAAAAGGAGCAGTTCCACCTGGTCTTTTTCCCATTTGGTCTTTTTCCCCTTTACTCCCTTTCCCTTTCCCCCTTTCCCTCTCCCCCCCCCCATGTATGGAAAGTAGGGGGCCTCTGGAGCTGAACAGTGTTAATGTCAGTTCCGGGGACCCCCTGCTTCCCGACATACTTAGAGGAAGGTGTCACAGTACAGTCACAAAATGGAGACTTACACCTCCCACGTCACATGGCCCAATAGAAAGTCGCTAAATTATCTGTCATGGCCGGCTAAACCTCCATGAAGTCCTGGCAGCACCATTCCCCAGAAAGAATCATGGGAAGCAGGGGGGGGGGGGGGGGGGGGGGGCTGGAGCTTAAATCAATGCGGTTCAGCTCTGGAGAACCCCTGCTTCTTATGCAAAAAAAAAAAAGAAAGGGGTGGGGGGGGGGGGGGGGGTGCAGACATAACTGCAGTGGTCTAGAAGCTTGTAACATCAGTTATCCAGCAAAAGGTATCATCTCAAATCTAACTTGCTTCTATTTTTTGTACGAGAATGTCTGTTCAATCGCATCTTGCAACGCGCTTTTCAACTATGTGAATGCACTGCCAATAACAGAAGTGTGCCGCTTCACTTGATGGCATATGTAGGTGAATAATATCCCGGTAGCAAACAGCTATTCCGCGTGTGAGCTGGTTATCTTACCATTCAGGGGGCACCATGCTTCCATCCACGTCCCAGTATGTAGCCTTTCCATTCATCTCTTTTGTGTACACCACCCATCTGTGGCGACCTGGGAACAAGGAACGCACAAGTGGGAAAAATGACCAAGAACCAACAGCCCACACTACCAACATCTGAACTACTGAGCCTGCTTTGTGTTGCAGCAGGAGTGCTTCAAAAGCGGTCACTTGATTTAATGGGGTCTCTGGAAGCATCATATTCTATTTAATGCCTGTACCTTGTAAAACACACAAGAAAAAAAAAATAACTCCCTTCAGATAAACAATGTATATACAAAAGACATTCAGTGAACATGGGAGCTTGTGTGAAGATAATGCAGGCGAGTGGGTAATTGCGTTACACCACCAGGACAAAAATGAGGTAGAGAAGGTGACTCCAAGAAAATATAACAAATGTATTTGTTTATATATATATATAAAAAAATCTAAAAAAAATAAAAATTACGGGATGGGGGGGGGGGAGGGGGTTTGGTAACTACAACAGGCCAACGTGTTTTGCGCGGCAAGCGATTTGTCACGGTCCCCGTTTGAACAACCCTCAACCCTGGATATTTAAGTGTGACGCGAACCTGGAAGGGAGTTGGTTGCACACCGTCAGAGCAGGCTCAACCAATCAGATACCGGTGCATGCTCACACCGAAACACCCACAATTAATAACATAATACATTCACAGCCATTTCAAAAAGAGACACAAGTTGCTACAGTTTCTAGGTGGGTGGAAATCACAACTATTAATCCATATGCAGCATACTACATGATAGTAATGGGAAACACCATAATAACGTTTCAAGTGTATGTTTTTCTTCCCTTTGCAACAATCTGGTTTGTAAATTTTAAAGCAATCCACAAGGATTGTACCTCCAGCACATGAAGTAATTAGAGAGATTTCCAACACATCTTTACCGGGCATGTGTACAAAACTTCCTTTCCTTTTTTTTTCAATAACGCCCCGGCTGGAAGAGTTGAAGGTTTGAGGTGAAGCTGAGGGACTTTAACCCAGCCAGGGCATTATTGGCCAGCAATGCCCTGTTCTGAGGGGACTATTACTATTATAGGCTTTTTTTCATAAAATAGACACTTCTGTATAGATATATAAATCGGAACTACGCTGATGCACCTGTGTAAGAAGAAGTAAAGTAGCAAATGAGAGGGGAGATGGGTGAGGTGGGGCGGAGAAGAGAGAAGTGAGGGGGGAGAGAGAGAAGTGTGAGGGTAGGGGAAGAGGTGGGTGAAGGGGAGATGGGGGAAGAGAAGTGGGGGGACTGATTTTAACTACAAACTAAATAAAAGCCAAATAAAAATTACCTTAGCTTAGCAGAAGCTATACAAGTGGTGGAAGAAATATGACTTTGTTGCAAGTAACAAAGTTTCTATTTGGGACATGGCAGCTTCTGACAGTACTAGCAGCTGTGAGAGAGCCTGTATGTGCTGTGAGAGAGAGCGCCTGTATGTGCTGTGTGAGAGAGCGCCTGTATGTGCTGTGTGAGAGAGAGCCTGCATGTGCTGCTGTGCTGTGAGAGAGCGCCTGTATGTGCTGTGTGAGAGAGAGCGCCTGTATGTGCTGTGAGAGAGAGCGCCTGTATGTGCTGTGTGAGAGAGCGCCTGTATGTGCTGTGTGAGAGAGAGCCTGCATGTGCTGCTGTGCTGTGAGAGAGCGCCTGTATGTGCTGTGTGAGAGAGAGCGCCTGTATGTGCTGTGTGAGAAAGAGCGCCTTTATGTGCTGTGTGAGAGAGAGCGCCTGCATGTGCTGTGTGAGAGAGAGAGCCTGCATGTGCTGCTGTGCTGTGAGAGAGGAGAGGAACGGAGATGCAGCTGGAGCTTGGACAGGAGAGGTCGTTACTGCTAGCAGTTTTAAATTTGGCAGTTTTTTTTATTTCAAATCCTCAGCGCGCTCCCCCTGTATCTCTGAAAGGTGAGTTGGCAAAAATTCTGGGTATTAATGAACAATGCCCAGAATTCTAACCAATCAGAGAGCAGGGATTTCAGACTTCTGCCCCCCCCCCCCTCTACATCCACAAAACACACACCAGCAGCCCCCCTCTACACCCACTGCACCCCACACACACACCAACAAAACACTCTGCAGTCCCCCTCTACACCCACAAAACGCACTGCAGACACACACACACCAACAAAACAGACTGCTGCCCCCTCTACATCCACAAAACACACACCAGCAGCCCCCCCCCCGCTCTACACCCAAGAGGGTCATGTTTTTTAAAGCAGTGATACCGCAACATTCCAAACTGCCGCAGCCGCTGCTGACCTGAGGGTGAGATGCCTGAACCCTGCAAGCACCTGTAGAACCGGCCTTTGCAACTACCTGAGGTTCAATTGCATTTTGGCACCAACCAGCGTTTGTGACGGTTTGCTTGCTGCCTGTCAGCTGCGGAGAAAAACCCAGGACGCTGGCGACTGACCCGGGGGCTGAAACGCACTCGCCAAGGAATGCTGTGCACCCATTCTGCTGAAGCAGACAGAGGTGTCACAGCACCAGGCGCACGGACGTGTCAGCGGATGTGCCGGCGGCCCTCTGTGTTGGAGCTACAATTTGGAGTGTTGGAGTGGGTGACATAAAAGAACTGTGACGGAGTGAATACAGGGACCGGAGCAGACCGTCTCAAGCTGCAGATCCCTGCGGTGAGCCTGTGCTGCATAAAGACACCGGCATAGCAGCCAGTCAACATAAGATCGGCAGCGGCAGTTTGGAATATTGCGGTACCACTGCTTTAAAAAAAAAAAAACCCTCAGAGATCTGGGGACGGCTATTAAGGTGATATACTTCATTTACTTCTTAGGCCTCGGGCATGGTCAGCGCTTATGCGCTGAGCCGTGCTGCTGCTGCTCGGCACTGAGCCCCTGCAGCCGCAATGAGAGTGGCTCTAGCAGGGGCTCGCGCACGCGTCCGCACGCTTGGGGAAGCGCGTGTCTGACGGCGTTTTGAAATTTCCCCGCTTGCCGGAGCGCAGGGCCGGTCAGGTGAGCGGTTCGCCCAATGAGGGCGAACCAGCTCCGCGACGTCACTGGCCCGCCCCCGTCCCGCCCCCTGATGGCGCGCTGTGTAAGGCCAGGGAAAGCACCGCTTTCCCTGAGCCTCCGCGCGCCTCCGCACTGGTTAAAGGCACTATGTCCTAGGCCTTATACTGATGAGTTATCATCTGTAGAAGAGATCTTAAAAGGTAAAATCACCCTTCATAACTAAGAATGTCATGTAACACTAAGTTAGATAACAAAAAATAAAAAACAGCACACACAATGGAAGTCTATTGAACAATAATAGGTGCAAACGGGAACAGAGAGGACCCTATTTCCTCTCAAAAAGACAATAAAGCACAAATGTTCCCAGCACTCAAAAGAAAAGATCAAAGAGTCCAAGGATCAGCCAAACTCCAATTTAATTATACACGTATGATGCACATAATAGGACAAACAAAGACCAGGAGAGATAATAAATGCTAGGGCAGGGACAAGAATAGGGAAGGGGAATGGAAAGGGGGAGGAAAACACGGGGAATATTAAAGTGCAGGGTAAGGGGGGCAACGTAATGTTTCGGGGTATAAACCCCTTCTTCTGGCCCGTTCCCAGGTAGACCGCAGCCACCTGGTACTTCCCTCAACCCTGTAACAGAGTCCCTGAGGTACACAGTGACAGACTGACACTGAATCTCTAGGATGAATGTCAAAAGGCTGTATAGCACATGCCACAGAAAAAATCCCAGAGGTACACCCTAATGGACCAATACTGGGTCTCAAAGCTAAATAGAGGTAGACTGTGGGGCACAGACCTCACACAAAAAAGCAGATAGTAAGAGCTATGTGTATGGCAAGGGAGAATAACTGGCAAAGCAAGATACTAAAGGGTTAATGACCTGCTGAAGCAGACTTTGAATCCAGCCAGTACAGGAAATGTCCAAAAGTCAATAGAGCTGGAACAGCGAGCTTCTCACGGTGCAAACAGCCCAGAAGAAGGGGTTTATACCCCGAAACTTTACGTTGCCCCTATTACCCTGCACTTTTATATTCCCCGTGTTTTCCTCCCCCTTTCCATTCCCCTACTCTGTTCTTGTCCCTGTCCTAGCATTTATTATCTCTCCTGGTCTTTGTTTGACCTATTATGTGCATCATACGTGTATAATTAAATTGGAGTTTGGCTGATCCTTTGACTCTTTGATCTATTCTTTTGAGTGCTGGGAACATTTGTGTTTTACTATGTTAGATAACTATCTTCAAATCAACAATCACATTATCATCCAACTTATCCAACAAGCTGCTCCATATATACGGAACACAAGTTCAAAATTCAATAAATACACAGTTTATAAGAAATATATTATCAATATTTGGAATGTGAAAATATACCAACTATAAATATTTTTCTTCTTTGGATGTCCATATCTATCCCAAATTCTTAACATCTACAGGATATTAAAATTGAACTTCAGCTGCAACTACTGTATAACAGTAGGTTCATTGATTAAGCTTAATCAAGAACAGGCTATAACAATGACAATAACATGACAATCAGATTTAGCCTGCGCACCAGGTAATGGCGCTGGATGTACCCAACATATGTTTCAGGTGACCAGAGACAACCAATTGAAACACACTCCATTGCCATAGATGCAATCTGAATGGCGATGCACAATGATGACGCAAGATCTGAGGCGACCAATTAGAAACCAGTATTGTAAATTTGGTAAATACACATTAACAAGTATCAATCAGTGTTCTGGGCGACAATTAGGTATATAAACCCACTGAAAACACTTTGAAACTGCCCCCGATGAAGCCTAAATAGGTGAAACATATGTTGGGTACATCCAGCGCCATTACCTGGTGCGCAGGCTAAATCGGAGAGGTCGGGTGCATTTTCCTGTCAGAGCGTTTCGGAGCCTTTACCTTGAGAAGCGCAACGCTCTGATGTTGATCCCATGTTCATTTATTTGTAGTGCTAAATCCCATTATTGAGTAGAATTTTTGCTACGTGCCTTAACTCCACACATAGGAAGGAGTGTGTGGCCAATGTATGCTGGTTGTTTCCCCATTACAGACCTACAGGCTCAGTAATCTATGCACCTGTCGGTCTGGTGATATAGGGTATGTGTATATACAAGGGTGTGGACTCTATATATCTATAGTCAAAGTGTATATGGATTTATCAAATTAATATTTGTCCACCCAACTACAATTACCCTACATACCATCATTTATATACACATACCGAGCTCACACTCAATCAAACATTAGCACTCCCATCCACGTGGGATCAGATGACTGACGCCTAAACAATAGTTATCAAGTGGCTATTTCCACAGTTAATTCAATAGCATAACTGTGGTAACAAAACAGTGCATAATAGCCACCAATATTTCTTAATTAGCGTCTAGATCTAGCACACCGACACCTCCGTTTATTCATTTTTAATTTGTTTTAATCATTCGGTACTTTGTTCACTCCACTACAACCATATTTTAATTAGTTTAAATAAAATGTATTTTTAATTCAGCAGGGGTGTTTCTCTAGTGCGACATATTAGGGAGCTTGTCGTCTTATTCTCTGTTCACAATACCCATTATCCCCAGTCAGCACCACCCCTACACTAGTTTGTGGAGTGTAACTTTTTGTTATAATAGGTGATTAACATACCCTCTTTCTGGTGTTGTGCGGGGTATACACTGACCCCTTTGGGGGTATCTCGCTCTATGTCAGTTTGGATATGTAAATTAAGATCAATATATATTGATAAATGCAAATAGTGCACATGCTGAGAACTATAAGTGTGGGTGAACTTTAAATTTAGATCCTTAGTGTTAATAGAATTAATAAACAAATTTAAGGAAATTAAATCCCAAATAAGTATAAGATAGTCAACGAAACACATAGCAAATGATATTGTATCTATAGGGGTTCCATCTGCAAACATGTAGAACAGCTCCCACCACCCCATAAAGAGGTTGGTGAAAGATGGGGTAAAACTGGTACTCATTGCTGCTACATGTGTCTGGAGATCAACCCTATCAAAAAGAAAAGAATTGTGTTTAAGTGAAAAGTGAATTGCATCCAAAATAAAAGTACTGTCAAAAAGAAAGATCAGAACTCTCAAAAAAAAAATAGTGGACAGCTGCCACCCCCTGGACATGATCAATAATTGTATACTGAGGTCACATCTAATGTGACTCACAAGTATTGTTTTTTCCATTTGATCTTTTCAAGTTTGTTAATGAGATCCTCACTGTCCAGGATAAAAAAACGAAAGGCCACATACCAGGGGCCGTAAGTAACAGTTAACATGCCAGGATAAACCATCTTCCATACCAAACCAGATCCTATACTTTAAACAATTGGCCTCCCAGGAGGGGAGACCAATGTCTTGTGGATCTTTAGGAGATGGTGGAAGATTGGCGTCACTGGGTAGGGCTTAAAGAGATAGTCTAGCTTTTTGTTACTGAGAACTCCCAGAATGTTACCCTCCTCCAACAGGCCCTGGAGATCTCTCAGATACAAAAGAGTGGGGTTCAATCCCAGTACAGCAAAGAAGAAAGTGTCACACAGTTGGTGTAACACTGTAAAGCCTCCTTGTGGTAGTCCATCCTATGCTGCACCATGATAAACCACACACACACACACACACACACACACACACACACACACACACACACACACACTTTATAACCACTGATTTGTTGGCCTGTAGGAAAGAAAGGGCAGTGTTCTCCATGTGTGTTAAATTACACTGCCGAAAATTGTGTTTTAATGTGGAGACGTCAAATGTATATCCACTTGCGTGCAAGGAGTACGTCTCTCTCTACCAGCTTTTCAAAAGTGGATATGTAATTTCGTTTAACAAGGGACAGATAAAAAGCTGATCTATTCTGAAGCCCTGAGCTACATCTGCCAAAAAAGGCAGAAGGCTCCATCTCATTCATTTGTTCTTCCAGAAGTTCATTGAGGACCTGAAGTCCACAGTTCCCTTAACTGTGAACTGTAGATAATGGCAGTTATTTAAATAGCTCTCTACAAAAATAATACATTTAGCACTGCATCACAGGCCTGACATCTATTGCGTTCAATAAATATCCTGTTTGCCTTAACACAAGAAGCATCTCACCAAAAAAGTTACTCTCATCTTGAAAGTATTTGTTGCCATACTTGTCAACACCAACTAGTGCACCAGTCTTCAGGTCATTTACCCTGCAGGAAAAGGCAAAGAATGGAGAGTTCATTTTTATTTTAATAAACATTACAGAAAAGAAAAATACAATTTTTGCTTAAATGTTACCACACCCCAAAAGGTTTGCTTGTTTCCATTTTTAAAATGTACAGGTCAATTAAAAATAAATGATCTAATGTAGACGTGTAGTTGCTCGTACATTTTCTCGGAAAAAATGTTGGAGTCAAAATGTGAGGGTTAAACCATGTTTTTCTGTTGGAACATTACTGTAATAGCATCTGTCATCTGATCAACATTAAACCTCCTCACAGACGTTATGTGTTCATGATCTTTCTATAGCTCACAAATCTGTATGCATATCACACTTTGCTCACTGGCTACCCTGGGAAGAAATGGCTTATCTGTAAATACATTGACGTCAGAATCTGGTTATTTTTTTTAGGATAGGTGCTTAAATCCCTTTACTGCATCAAAATTAACCTGTGTTTTACATTGCGTGCCTTGTATAAAGCATTGCTCATCTGGTTGATACTACAAACCACAGTGTACACACACACACACACACCAATTTCTTAAAACTTATCACATTTGCTGAACACACACATTTGTATCTTTTGCACACATGCCACAACGAGCCAAGGTTACATAGAACAGAACTGCCTTGTTAACAATTGCTGGGGAACAACAAAAAGTCCATACAAAACTACATTTACCTTAAAGACAAGGACATGTCTGCTTAAAATGTATCTTATTGCTGTGTTATAGCACCTCACTGTTGTCCTAGCTTGCTCATGAAGCAGAGCAAATGAGAGGGGCAACAGTGAGATGCGTTAACACATTAGTAATAAACTACATTATAAGCAGGTATCGCCAGATGTTTTTTGTAAGCGCCGATGTCCCACTACAAAAGGTCAGTGATAACATTATTATGTATTTCCATTTTACAGTTCCACAGTGAGGTTACCAACCCGTGTCACCTGTATGGAGGTGGGGCTGGGACTCGGTACTGGCCTTTGTAGTGGAAGATAGTTACAGACAAATGCAGACTAAAGTCCCGGCCCCCTTAGGTTTAACATGACTTTAGGGGGAGGCACCGGCCTTAATTATGAGCCTCCCTGAAAAAGGAGGTAAAGGTCAGTGTGATCTCCACAAGGTGACAGCCGAGAAGGGGGAAGGATAAAGTTGCTGCACCCCTTGTAGACACGGAGGACTTTGCACGACCACAGGAGCAGAGCTGAGAGGCTGCGTCCCCCCCTAACCTGACCTTAGCAGCTGCGAGATGGTGCCCCGGAGGCCACCGTGAGCCGGGATCTGCCCCAGCGCCTTCCGCACAAGCCGCAGGTACTCCGCCATCTTCCGCTTGGCAGCCGAAGACGTAGTGACACACTCATACCGCTCCGACAGGGAACAAGCGTACAGCTGTGACGTTCCGCATCCGCCTGTGCTGCAATTGGCCGGGTATCATTAGCTAAACTGATCCCCAGCCACGGTGCAGGTTATCAAAAGTAACATTTATTAAATGTATCGTAAGAATCAAGTTTAGTACTTAATTACGTCTAAATTCTATATTTACAATTTCAATGAATGTTGTGTGTGTGTGTGTGTTATGTTAAATCTAACACCTTTCATGAACCCATACACTACAATTTACATCACAATTTAATTTGGGGTTGTGAGGCTGAGGTAGCATTGGGTGTAAGAGAAGCCAGATTAAATTCTGAAGGTGTTCGGAAACACTGGGCAAAAGCCTATATTTGAGAGAACAGGCACCAAACACTTCCTTCTTTTTGTTTCATTGCTTATTCCAAAAAACAAACAAAACAAAACTATTTGCGTCCTTCAAGGTTGATGTATGTCACACAAATTGACCGAGTAAGGAGTGAGAACTTCAGATTTTCTCAAAAAGGTGTATTTATGATCACGCCATAGGTCATCGTTTCAGCTATCCTGTAGCCTCTCAAAAATTACATGAATACAATCATAATGAAAGACATTTATAGTTATCTTGCCTCATATTGGTAACTCCGCTCTCACTCCAGTGCACCCAAACACGTGATCGTACCAGTGAGAGCAGAGTGACCAATAAGGGGTAAGATAACTGTGTACAAATGTCTTTCATTATGGTTGTATTTATATCAATCGAGATGCTACAGGGTAGCCAAATCGTGGACCAATGGTGTGATAAACACACTTTTTTGAGCAAATCTTTCGTGCCCATTCTTTTCTTAACAGATAGGTTGAACTTGATGGATATGTCTTTTATAAACCTAATTTACTATGTAACTTCATGTATTTATACAAATAGCAGGACTTCCTTGGAGATCTGGTGCACCGGTAGAAGATTCACAAATATAACCCACCTGACTATTTGTAATGTTCAATCCAAGGCATTAAATTGTTCTGACACAAGCCTATCATTCTTATACCTGCTTCCTGCCCTTTCTTCTCTGGCACTTTACTTTGGAGAGGGCCTTTTTTTAGGCCCTAGATCTGCAATGGAGAAAGCAAGGGGAAACCCTTTCCATAAATACATATAATTTGTGTGTGTAGATTTTTGCCATCCTACAATTATCGATGCTGCCATGCTTTGTTGTCGTCAACCTACACCTAGTGTTCCCTAACACAAGTTTTTAATCAACATGGATGATGTCTCTCCACCAGAGCCTGTTTGCAGTGTTCCCTTAAGAGTCTGGTAACTCAAGTAATGTTTCAGTGCATTGAAGACTAATATAGCAACTAATTCCATCAATCCCACCTTTCCTAAAAGAATTGGGGATGCTGGAGATCTGAAATAAGAAGTCTCCCTGTAGGACAGTGGCATTCCTTCATCAGGACTTACCCCCACTTCGAGATAAATGCTATTTTCCTAAAAGGCAGGGGGGAAGCACATTAGGGCATTTTGAGGGGCATTCTTGTGACACTAAGGGTCATAACGCCTAGCTGGGGAAGAAGATGACTGCTTCAAAATAATGGAAGCAAACAGGGCAAATCAAAATAGGACAGCACTAGTCTGCAAAACGAGCGAATTTTCGACTTTAGTTGCTCACAGAAATGTTGAAGTCATCAATATACGCCACGTTTTAGCAACCAAATGTGCCCTGTCTGGTGAGAAGTGCTGCCTTCAGCACATTTCTTGAAATGTGTTACTGCATATACCATAAAAAGATCAGACTTATAGAAATACACCATTAGCTTAATCGAGTTAGAGTTGGTAGCGGCTAGTAGTAGTGTGTTATAGATGGACAGTGGTGTCTACTGGGCTGCCCAAGGAAACATTTTTGCATGGAGCTACTGCTTGCAATTACCATTCCTGCTTGGCAGCTGGCCATCAGTTATTCACAATGTGACCGTCTAATCATAACATCAAGATAAAGGGCAAGGAAGTGCATTGCATGGACAAAAAGTGATTATGACTACAGTTCCCACCTCAGCAATCAGCATGGGGCTGTTGATGATTAGTGACGAGGAAGATCCTGATGAACAACATGCCTCAGGTCAGCTGAGTGGGCACAGGCACCTGCCACCAGTCAAGCCCTGTGGAGCCCTTGGCTACTTTTACCCAATAAATAATTTCCCTCCACTATACAGTGTATACAGTATATACGCAACTTTCAGAACAGAGGAGAATCCTGTACTACAGGCCTTCAACTCTTCTGTATGCAAGGCTCCAGAGGCCCAGAACTACCTGTTCTGTGCCTTTGAGAAAACCTTCCGATTCCTCCAGCACGGCATACAGGAATCGAACTGGCTCTAGAAGCGTGTGTGTGTTTCTTTGCTTTCCACCTTTGCAATATCGGAGCACAAGGCAAGAACGTGGGTGAGAACATAATAATTTACAACCCTCATACATTTTTTATATCAGACCTTTTTATCCAGAAATACTACATTATATGTCTCCTTGTTTTAGCTCTCCCACTCTCTTGTTTCTCTCATCGTAACTCTATGTAACTGTTCATATAAGATACTGTATGCACCCTGGTCCCTTGAGTTGCTGATAGATGTGCATTTAAAATAATTGTGAGGTGTTCACCCTAAGGAACCCTCTCATTGAATTCAGAAGGTACAAACCAGTGATATTACTACTCTCAAAAAATGCTTTAATATCCTCCCCATGTGAATTGATTTGTCACTTTATGCATGGATAACTATTTCAATAAAACTCCTATTAAATCCAAAATGAGAGTTCTGTTGATGAACAAAAGGAATGCTAATGAAAGACAAAGCTTGAAGAGAACAGCCAATCCAAACACATTTCCCATTAAACAACATAGCTGTAGTCTTGGCTTTTCGCAGATTTTTACGTTTGGTTTAAGTTGCATAATAAAAGATGTCCGAACTACAAATAGAGAACAATGATCCCATCTACTTGTCTCTAATGTCTTCACAAATGGAAAATGTTCATATTACATTAGAACCAGGTTACAAACCAAAAGCTAATGAGAAACATTTTAGGTTGTGTAATGCTCTGCACACTGCATCTATATGAGGCCATTTTTTTCTATGAAATGCGAGTTGCATCGTGTATTTTCAGCACTGCATATGCTTTTTTTTTAAAGTAATAAACAAAACGTTACTTTGCTTAAGAACACAAAACCATAGTGGGAAATTTATTCTATCATAAAAAGATACAATATGTTTTTTTTTTCTTAAAAAATACAGCCAAAATAGAATTTACAATTTTCATTAGGTTTCAAGACATTTACAATAGCTTTTATACAATTTAAGATAAAGCAACGACGCATATAAACAAGGAGCTACTACTGGCTGTAAGTGGAATGGATGATTGCTAGTCTAACAGGGTACTTTTTAGCCTTGGCACAATGCAGATGTTAGGGTGGTATAAAATAATGTCAATGTCTCTCATGGCCTTAAATACAGACATTTTTGAGAGTCTCGGTGGGATATGTATTGCCATGCATCAGGTGGCACTGCCCGTTATTTATCTTCCATCAGATTTACAAGGTTATTCGTATTGCTACTTTAATTTACTTTGCACATTCCACTGCTGATTATCTTTTACTCTAAGGCTGCACTTATAGTGATGGCGACGCGACGTCGCGGCAAAACAAATGTATTGCCGCCGTTGCGGGCTCTTATAGTAAGCGCGACGGGAGCGACACGAATTTCTGAAGCCGGTCAAATTTGATTTTTCAGAGGCTGTCGCCACGTGACAGCCTCTGAACAAATCAAAGGCCTGGTCGCCCGCGACATCGCCGGAAAGCGAATTACAACTTTCGCTGACGTCATCCGTCGTGCGCACTATAAGTGCGGCCTAAGTTGTTACTTTAATTAAATTCCTTAAGTTCCCTTAATATAGAGATTTGTGTAACCCTAGAGCCTTAAAAGGATGGTTCACACCACATCCACCTCTTTCACTGCCTTATTACTTACAAAGGCCATAGTATGATAAAACATGCAGCAGGAATAATGTCATCTTGGCAAGGAGAAGGTTAAGGTTGGTGGCTGGGATGGCCAAGTATACTAATGTAGTTAATTCAGTATGGTGTTTCAAACAACTCAAAGAAGAACCAAGTGCAAGGAGTGGTTTAGGCAACATCTTCAAAACAATTCACCTATAAGATTTTTATAGTGTGGTATTATTTTTAATGAAATGGAGTATCTTCTGTCGTTGATTAAAATGGTTTGACCATGTTAGCAAGTGATTGTTCTCATCAAATATTTTACACATTTATTTAAGCCTTCTTACCCTTTAATGCACTCAAATGAATGTCACAAAATGAACTAAAACTATTTTTTTACTGTATCAAGGAATAAGAGTGAGGAAACAAGCCTTTGAAATCAGTGTCTTCTTTTTTTAAGCCTCTACTGTGATTCTTATGTAAAGTTTCCAATATTTCCACAAATTAAGTCTCGTCCAATTCCTCAGAACGTATAAAATACGTTTTTGTTTTTTCTCTGTTGTGAAATTCTTAAGTAAACTTGTTCTGGTTTGGGAGGAACTAAGGTTAAACATGCGACACTTGACTTCTCAATTAAAAACTTGATACTTAATCTAGACAAATTGCACAGTATCATGAAGTAATACTCCACCAAAGTGGGTATAAAAGCACTGCTTCCAGCATCCCTGAAAGACCAAGCCAATGCAGAGTTGCTGGTCGTCATTGACGACAATATAGAAACATCTCTCTATATGGATATATACACCATGCCAAAAGGCACTATCTTCCACCAAACCAGCTGATGTCAAAACATGGAAGGCATTCTTCGAAGCGGAGAAGTGAATTTTAAAGAGGCCTATGTTCGTCCACAGGGCCCTCGAGTTTTCTAGGAAGTTAAACTTCTTCTGCGTTTTCTATTTTCCGATTTTGCTTAAACTGAGCCACTCCATATCCTTCGGGACTCAGCATCTCTCAAGCATACTATGCAGTAGGACCAATAATTTGAGAATTGTAGTCCGCTGTTTCCATGCGCAGAATGTAGGGGATGATGCTATCAATTTGTACATTTCCAATCAGACCTGCAAAGAACAGCTCCTCGGTGATAGCGGCACTCATCAGTCTCAGAGCGGGCAACCTAAGCAGCAGTCGTGATAGCCTAGGAGTATAACATATTGAAATGAGTACTTGTTGCGTAGGAGATATAAATGTACTTTTCCATTTCGGAAAGAAAACGTTAATGATTGATTCCTTTGGAGAAGCTGGTACTAAGACTATATGGGGGCTCATTCTATATCAGCCAAAGCGACTGATCATGCCATTTTCAGACAAATTTCCCATTGAAGTCAATGATCGGCCGCTTCAGCTGGTATAGAATGTATTTAGGTCATAAAAAAAAGCCACGTATCCATAAAAAAACAGATTTGCTACTAGAGAGTTCAGCTCTCTAACTGAAAGGAATGTTTCATTTACGAAAGTGTCTTTCCTCAGAAATGTATCTAAATTATACTAAGCTCTGTTCTATCCAATTGATCTATTGATACACACTATCATAGATGATGTTCGTTTAATCAGTAGAGGAACCAAGTATTTTTAATTGTTCATTGTGTTTGCCTGTTCATAGAGCATCAAATGGTAAAGTACTTAAAGTGATGGAGAGGACACGGTTTAGTAAATTTCGTATAAACAAAGGACAGGCTATAGAGTATAGAACATATTAGGAATATTGGATTTATAATAGCATAAACGTGTCAATGGACACAGGAAATTGTATGACACAGTAGTTAATTCTTTCCACATACAGTACACATGCATGTCAGCAGATGAGAAGTGCACATAGTACTCACCTGTATGTATCATCTGGATATGTTTTAGTTACATAGTCCTGAAATTCCATGTAAGCTTTTTCTTGAAGTTTTTCAATGTGAGACACATTTTCCAATCCAGGGTGATCTGAAACAACATTTCCTAATTGATCTCTTATGTGACAGTAGTTGCTTAATACTTCACTTAACATGACATTTACTTTGGAGAACTTATAATTTTATAAAGGGCAAAGAACAATGACAACATATACAGTAGGTTAACAATCATGTACACATGCTTCCCCCCCCCCTTTCCCATAGGAGAGGGATTGTGGGCATTCCTTTTCACAATAAGTGTAGTAACTTATTTCAGAATTTGGAAGAAATACACTTGAGTTCTGAAGATACAAATAGAAGTGTGAGAAAGAAGAGTGTTTACTTATTTATCTCATTATGTGTACCTACAGTTCCTTTGCCCAAAACATCAGTTCTTTTTTTACACTACAACTTTTTCTAATATTTGGGGACAATGTTCATATTGAAGCATACTCTGGATACAAATAAAAATGCTTTACATAAAGTGTGTGCATATATATATATAAAGCCACTGTAAATATTACTGTATGTTCATTTGCATGTCTTAGACAGGTCTGCAACCCTGTCTTTCCCCATTGTCACCCAGCATACAGCGCTTCCACTGCAGCAAGGGATTCTGGGAAATGACATGCAAATGAGCACTCAGTGCCACCTTTTGTCTCAAGCTCGTATTACACAAGCCAATCCTCAAGCCAATGCATGCTGTTTTAAACACAGCTTTTAAACAGAGGCTGGGATGAGATGCAAAACCATTAGACCTACTCACATACATGTTTCAACCTTGATGGGTATCATCAGTGTGAGGCTGGTCTTAATGGCAAGCAGGTTTGAGACTAGACTAGGTAATCACCACTGTCATTAAGGTTATGGTGGGTAAAAAAAGTGACAAAAACCCTCCACAGTAAAGCATAAAGCCACTGTAAATATTACTGTATGTTCATTTGCATGTCTTAGACAGGTCTGCAACCCTGTCTTTCCCCATTGTCACATATATATATATATATATATATATATATATATATATATATATATATATATATATATATATATACACACACACACACACACACACACACACACACACACACACACACACACACACACACACGTTTATATGTATATATCATTTCTTCTCTGAATCCTGACGAAGGACCCCCCCCCCCCAAAAAACGTTGTGCGAGCTTTTCACTGTCTGCTGGATTAAATTATCAATTCTTAAATTGATTCCTGATTAACAAGTCTGTGTGCGGAGGAGAAATCTTATATATTGCGACAGCGTTCTCAGCAAGGAAGGGGTCCCTGCCATGTCTCCATACCGGCAACAGCAACAAAGTAGAAGAAGAATCAAATTGGTTAGTGATAGATATATATATATATATATATATATATATATATATATATATATATATATATGTGTGTGTGAAAGGCGGGGTTGCAGACCTGTCTAAGACATGCAGATGAGCATACAGTTGTATTTACATTTGCTTTGCTGTGGAGGGTTTTTGTCACTTTTTTTACTCACCATAACTTAACTCAGTTTGGTAAGCCCCATCCTTTAGCTTCTTTGCATAGCCAGTTAATCAACCCCACACTGATGAGACCCATTAAGGTCGAAACAGCTGTCTGTGGGTGGGTTTTCTGGCTATGCACCTTAACCTTGGCTGTGCTCAAAGCTGTGTCCATGCAGCAAGCTTAAGCCTATAGGGAACCATGTTAAAAATGGTTTTTGAAGCAAAAAGTGGCACTGTGTGCTCATTTGCATGTCATTTCCCAGAATCCCTTGCTGCAGTGGAAGTGCTGTGTGCTGGGTGATAGTGGTGAAAGGCGGAGTTGCAGACCTGCCTAAGACATACAGATGAGCATACAGTTGTATTTACATTTGTATATATATATATATCGCACACACAATTTCATAGTAGTTGCAAAGATAGCTAAACATAAATAATAATGTAAGTATTTTCAATGTATCTAAACAAAGTCACATTCCCATAAGCTTGTGGCCCTTCTACTCCTAAATGTTTCCTGATCTGGCCTTTTTGGAGAACTAGATGAAGAGCCCTGCCACACATTGATGTGATATGTGCAAACCCATTAAAAAAAAACTAAAAAAAAGAGCTGCTTTGCATACCACAAGTAGTAAGGCAAACTATTTGGGGTTGTGTGTTATTCTGTAACATCAGGCAGAACAGAATGACCCAACCAAATGGTTCATGGCACTGAAGAGAAGAGGTAACCGTGCACATACCCTTCAGTGTCGTGTATGCTTTTCAATAGCCATCTAAAGTAGGGGTGTTGCGACCCGTGGGGGGGATCGGGCGGAGGAAAGAGATACATGGTGGGTGGAGAGGGGGGAGTAGAGGAATGCTGGGAGAAGAACTAGAGAGGGAGGAATTGAGTGAGAAGGGGGAGTGATTGAGCAAAGGGGACAAATTATAGAGGGAGAGGGGTGGTAGAGAGGGGGGTGATCGAGAGAGGGGAGGAGTTAGGGGGACAGTGAGTGGGAGAAATAAATGGGGGGGGGAAAGGGAGGGGATTGTGAAAAGGAGAAAAGAGGAGGAGTGAGAGAGAGAAGGTGTGTGTGTGTGTAAGAGAAAGAGATAGTGGGAAGGGCTCACAGAGCAAAGCTGTCAAGGCCCCATCCACACAGGCTGCCGCTGGCAGTGGCAGGGAGGACAGTGGCCAGACAACATTTGTGCCCATTTATTGGCCTGAAAAAAGCTGTAGAATATATTGTAACATTTCCCACTGCATGTGGCCGTTTATCTTCTGTATTACTGTTGGTGCCACACCAATAATATGATGGAAAATTAACAACTTCTTCATGATTTATGATACCCACCATAGGTTTCCAGGAGCTTAGTATTATGTTACAATATAAATAACACAGATTTAGATTAGGAAATAGGCCAATAAAGGGCATGTCCTGGACTTTGTGAATATCAGATATTAAAGCTGCAGTTCAAGCTGCCGTTTTGTTTCTTTGTCATTCAATATGTGCATCAATACCATCTACACACTGACAAGTGATTAGCTAAGCTGCAGATCGATCCGTTCTCCTGTAATAGATCGATTTGCTCAGTGTTATTTAATTCAGTACTTGCACAGCATTGTGGGCAATGTAGTCCAGCAATATTATGCGACTGGGCAGTTACTAGATACAATTTGTTCACTGCTAGAGAGAGGGCGGGGCTCGGGCTCAAGAGCCAGAGCCTATCAGAAGGGGAAGGGGCTGTGACTTTAGAAGTGGTTTCTATAGAAACAAAAATGCTTCCTACATTAGAAACATTAAAAATTTCTTAATTTTTATTAAATGCTATTCTCTCATAGTACAGAACTGATTTAGAAAAAAAACAAAACCATGTAGGATATTGCTTGAACTGCAGCTTTAACCAAACTCCTTTTATTAAGATATCTATCGACAAAAAAGTTTAAATTGCTATGTGTGCATGATACAAATAAAGCAATTGTTCTGTTTTTTCCAATGCGCACTTACCCCTGTGCTATTTCAGCCATTTTCCTTAATTAGAGGTTAAAACAGCAATACCCCTCCTCTTCTTTTTTTTAAACACAATGGGGACCAAGTGATCTCCTGAAGCTGGACCACACTAATTACAGCTTCCTAGACCACCTGGTTCCGGGGATAATTACTACTCTTTGATAAAGCGCTACCCAGCGCGAAACGCGTTAGAGACCCAATGGTCCTCCACTTTTTATCTATGTGCTAAAAAAGTTCCTTTTTTTTCTATGTTCTGTTCTCCAGCCCCATTATTGTGTTTTTATAGCTGTGCTCCGGGGTTCCTGGGTTTTTTGCTCCTAATTACCAGTGAAGTTACCAGGTTTAACCCTTTGAGTGCCACATGATGTAGCCACTATGTCCTGGGGTCTGGCCCCCCCAGGGGGCCCATTATGTAGCCAGGTCATGGGCTTTCGGCTTGTTGCTTCTGCAGTCCTGTGGAGCGCTGAACAAAACTCACATGGCAGAGGAACAGAAGAGAACTCCTCTTCCGTTCCCGATGTCAGTGACGCAGCGGGCGCTCAGAGGAGCGGTCACGTGATCACGATGTGCCGGAGAACTGTGGAACTCTGGTGTCACTGGCCCATCAGTATTAAAAGGGTTAAATCTCCCTCCAGGAGATTGGTTGCAGCTTCTTATTGCACAGCCTTTTAAATCCCCTTGCAATATCAGTATGTAATACCAGTAACCTCACTGGTGGGCATCTTGGGAACGGGGGTCCCCGGAGCGGAAAGTAACTTTGTTCAGCTCTGGAGGATCTCCCAGTACCAATCCGGTGAAAAAAAGGTGTGCTACTTAGAAGGGAATGCTGATTTAAGTGCATGATTTATTCATGGCTGATTAGAGTACAAAACATAGTGAAACAATGAATCACTGTTTGCTATTTTTGGGTGTGCACAGCTACATTTGCTTTTTGACTTACTGCAGTAACACATAGTGGAGTGTAATATTCACTACTATTTGAATTTTATTTTGCGGTCAGTTTCACTGGAGAAGCTCAAGAAAAACAAAAACCCCTTTGTTTATTTCTGACCATCTCACTATAAATAATTACACAGTATTTGAATGCTAGTTGGGCCAAATACTAGAATGGCTATAGAGATGTTAGTACTATAGTGTAGGTACAATTACAGCTCTGGAGATGGGGGTGTAGTATATACTGTAGCTTTCCTGGATAATTAAAGCTCTCTAGTGCTGCCGCTATTAGCAGTGAAAATGTAAAGCTCCTGTTGTCGCCTTGTGCAGCAGGTTCACGTACCAGAACTAAAGAGGACGATTGCTTTCAGGTAGGCATATTCATATCCATCAAGGCAAAGCTTGACCATGCTGTTGCAGAACTCCTGTAGTTTGAAGATGTGGTCCATCACCAGCTTTAACTTGTCTGTAGACAACTTATCTGCCAGACACAACACATCAATGTTACTATAACCCTTACATTCACACATAAGCAGCTAGGTGTGCTTTTGTTCTTAAAGATAATCAAATAATTACAACGCATTCTCCAAACAACTTCACTTTAGCTTCCTAGTTGTTACTTAAAACCTCAAGTCCCAATTGTTTTTCCTACTTTGTGCCTTTGCATTTCTTCCTTCAGAAGTTTTTATTTTGGAGAAATATATATTTAAGCAGTTGATTTAAGTCAATTTGCAGTAGAATTTTTAGTACCCCCTGCATGTTGCTTCCTGTCCTTATTCGAGAGCTGATAAAGATAAAGGAAGTGAAGAAGGGGAGTGGGGAGGGGAAGTGAAGGAGGGGGAGTGAGTGGAAGTGAAGGACGGTGAGGAGGGAGTGGAAGGGGGAGGGGAAGGAGGGGATGGGGGATGGGAAGGAGGGGAGGGGGGAGGGGCAGGAGGGAGTGGAAGTGAAGGAGGGAGTGGAAGTGAAGGAGGGGGAGGAGGGAGTGGAGGTGAAGGGACGGGGGGAGTGGAAGTGAAGGGACGGGGGGAGTGGAAATAAAGGGACGGGGGGAGTGGAAGTGAAGGGACGGGGGGAGTGGAAGTGAAGGGACGGGGGGAGTGGAAGTGAAGGGACGGGGGGAGTGGAAGTGAAGGGACGGGGGGAGTGGAAGTGAAGGAGGGGGAGGAGGGAGTGCAAGTGAAGGAGGGGGAGGAGGGAGTGGAAGTGAAGGGACGGAGGGAGTGGAAGTGAAGGGACGGGGGGAGTGGAAGTGAAGGGACGGGGGGAGTGGAAGTGAAGGGACGGGGGGAGTGGAAGTGAAGGGATGGGGGGAGTGGAAGTGAAGGGATGGGGGGAGTGGAAGTGAAGGAGGGGGAGGAGGGAGTGCAAGTGAAGGAGGGAGTAGAAGTGAAGGAGGGGGAGGAGGGAGCGGAAGTGAAGGAGGCGGGAGGAGGGAGTAGAAGTGAAGGAGGGGGAGGAGGGAGTGGAAGTGAAGGGACGGGGGAGTGGAAGTGAAGGGACGGGGGGAGTGGAAGTGAAGGGACGGGGGGAGTGGAAGTGAAGGGGGGAGTGGAAGTGAAGGAGGGGGAGGAGGGAGTGCAAGTGAAGGAGGGGGAGGAGGGAGTGGAAGTGAAGGAGGGAGTAGAAGTGAAGGAGGGGGAGGAGGGAGTGGAGGTGAAGGGACGGGGGGAATGGAAGTGAAGGGACGGGGGGAGTGGAAGTGAAGGAGAAAGTGGAAGTGAAGGAGGGGGAGGAGGGAGTAGAAGTCAAGGAGGGCGAGGAGGGAGTAGAATTGAAGGAGGGGGAGGAGGGAGTGGAGGTGAAGGGACGGGGGGAGTGGAGGTGAAGGGACGGGGGGAGTGGAGGTGAAGGGACGGGGGGAGTGGAGGTGAAGGGACGGGGGGAGTGGAGGTGAAGGGACGGGGGGAGTGGAGGTGAAGGGACGGGGGAGTGGAGGTGAAGGGACGGGGGGAGTGGAGGTGAAGGGACGGGGGGAGTGGAGGTGAAGGGACGGGGGAGTGGAGGTGAAGGGACAGGGGAGTGGAGGTGAAGGGACGGGGGGAGTGGAGGTGAAGGGACGGGGGAGTGGAGGTAAAGGGACGGGGGGAGTGGAGGTGAAGGGACGGGGGGAGTGGAGGTGAATGGACGGGGGAGTGGAAGTGAAGGGACGGGGGAGTGGAAGTGAAGGAGGGGCAGGAGGGAGTGGAAGTGAAGGAGGGGGAGGAGGGAGTAGAAGTGAAGGAGGGGGGGAGGGAGTAGAAGTGAAGGAGGTGTTTCCCGTGCAAGCTCTCCTTGAACACCAAAGGAAGGTACCCGGAGGAACATCAAATTCCATAGAGTAACATCCAACCCTTTAAGTCTCAGCTGCTCACCATGTTTACAAAATAAATTAATGGCATTGGCACTGAATGGCATTCACTTACTGTATGCCTGCAAAGAAAATTGTGCATACAGTTCTAAAAATCAGGTTATTTAAATTTGTGACACTGTCCCCTATTTTAACCACAAAGGAATTTAAAGGTACCCAAGCAATGGAAGGGCGCGCAGACATAAATTTTGCAGTGGCAGTTATCTTTATTATAGGGACAGATGTAGGGAATCTTACCGTTCTGCATGCTGTTGTGGAGATGATTAACAAATGCAGTTAGTATAGTTGTCACATTCATCACTTGGGAGCACTGAGCAAGACCAAGTGAAAACAGTTCATTCCAGCAAGCTTTCACTAGAGAGATGCTGTTCTCTTGCCTGATGAGAGATAGAAACATTACATGAATATTAATAGTGCAGAGCTTACATTTGCTTGAAAATAAGTAAGGTATGTATGAGACCAGACTAAAAATTGTGAATTGATGACGTAGTCATGTGTAAAGACCTTTAGTGGTTTTATATAAATGGAATTAGTGCTCTGTAAGTCTTACAGTCAATGCAACAGGTATGCCCAAAGAACCAAGCATGCTTCAAATGCATCGTAACCCCGTAGGCTGCGGGAAGGTTTGCTAAACTCTGCAATAGTGGTCTATATTTTTTATAGGAACAATCAAATAGGCAGCGTTTTACAACATTACAATTCATTTACAGTACAGGGAATAGAATAATACAGATGGGATAAGTGAATCATGACAAATGTAACATGGGGAGAAAGGAGACCCAGTGCCATAGAGCTTACAACCGAAAGCAGCAAGTGTTGAGACAGAAACCGTAGGAGTAAATGTGAGTGCATTCATTAGAGTGTATATAAGAGCATATTGTAGTTAACCGAGTAGGACTATTTCAATGCTCTGTGGAACAGAGGAGTTTTAATACTGTATAATGTAAAAGGGGTGAAGAAGAGAGTTTATAGTGCAGGGGTGTTTACTGTGAGATTGTGGCAGGGACAGAAGTAAAATAGAATTATAAAATGGGCACAATTCATTTAAATAGGCAGTCGCCTCCTTGGACCAATGCCAACTAATGTCAGTGGCATGCTTAAGGTAAATATTGGGGCAATTGATGCTTTACCAAATGTAAAACCTAAAAGTATTTTAAAAACACGTTTTTGAGGTGAGTTTGTAAACATGGTGAACAGCGCAGACTTGGGAGGGTCTGGTTTCCTCCAAGTACTCAGTTTTGTGTCCCCAGTGTCCAACAAGAGCTTATAGTTAACGGCTCTCTAATAAGGAAAGGGTTTTTATACGGGTAGAGAAAACACTTTGACAAATACTCCCCCACAGGCCAAGGAGAAAAGGGTTTGTGCTTATTTCCAAAGAAACAATAGCAACCAAATCTATTTTAGTTAGTAACCAGGGATTGCACCTTTAAAGAAGGGATTGCTGACATGACAAAATCTGCTGTGCTTCTATTTTCAGATGAGATGTTAATCTTAAAATAAATTGCCATTTGTTCAGTGAATAGGAAAGATGGACAATAAATATTACCCCTTGAGCTGTGTGGATATATTTGCAGAAAATGGGTCAAGCTATAAAAATCCAAAATAGAGACATATGCTATGGAAGTTTTATCTTCTAGTATGTATGTATGTATGTATGTATGTATGTATATACATATATATATATATATATATATATATATATACACACATACACACAAGTTATATATGTATGTGTGTCAATTCTCACATCCTACCAATATCCACCCTATCATAATATATCTCACTTGCACTCTATATCCATTGTAACTATATACCATTACTCTAAAATAGTGTATCTTCTGTTTTTGTATTTATGCCACACCTAGTGAATAACCCGGAGAGGTTCAAAAGCTTGTGACTTATCAACTATGTGAAAGCTGAACTTATGAATTATTGAACAGAAAGTGATTTAAAGCTTCAGTCATAGCAATATCCTATTTGTGTTTTTTTTTTCATAAATCAGTTCATTACTATGAGAAAATTCTTGTAGCATTTTTTTTTAAAACAACTTTGAATTACATTTTTAATTTATTATAATGTAACGAGCATTTTTTTGTTTTCTATAGCAACCATTTACAAAGTCAAATCCCTTCCTCTTCTGAAACAGGCTCTGGTATGCCCCTTTTTGAGCATTGCCCTGCCAGTGCACCAATTGAATCTAGTGAGTGCTTGGTCACATGATCTTCCCCACAGAACTTTGCATCTTTGGTCCTCGTCTGCTGCACTGACTGCCATTTAGTAAAGCCCTGAGCCGAATCTTCGCCGATCGATCACAGGAGAGCGGATCGGCAACTTAGCTTATTACTTATCATTGTGTGGATTGTAATGATGCACATATTAAAGGGGGGGAAATGGCAGCTTGGACTGCTGCTTTAAAACAGCAATTTAGCTTATGCAGCTTTAGAAGTGCTTTCCATTGGACAGGCTAAGTAGGAGTGGGGCTACATACTTTTGCTCGTCCAAGAATGCAATTTTAAGTAGTTTTATTAAAAAAAAAAAAAAAAAAAAACCTGTGACCAGTGAAAAGATCAATATATGAGATGCTGAAAGACAGCTCCACAAGCTTATGAACTTGATTGAATACAGCTGGATTAGTGAAGGTTAGTAGTGTGTTACACTATTTATATACACTACCTGCTATAGATTGTGCATATACTCACCCAAGACCTTGGAAGGAAGGAATTGAGCGCGCCCAGTGCATGGATAGGAATAACAACCTTGACGCAGACTCGCATATATAATGGACGTTCAGGTACTCCGGCATTGGGGAAGGCATAGTGAGCTGGAGAGATGTAAAGTATGTGTTACTGAGCTTCCTGGTTACATAGTAGATGTTACATAGTAGATGAGGTTGAAAAAAGACGTACGTCCATCAAGTTCAACCTATTCACAGTTGCATGTCATTTACAGATGTGGTGATCTTCAAATTCAGTTAGATAGTTATAGCACCTCCAACAATTGCATTTCATGCCAAGTAACACAGAGGTCTGCAACATATGGCATTCCATCTAATATTGAAATTGGTAACTAAACTGGCCTAATAAAGGGGTCATCAAGAGACACGTAAGCCCTTCAAAGTTCTGCATAAGTTGAAGCCTTATGAAGAATTTCACATTTCTGTTCATGATGGTCTTATAACCCATCATTTAATACACTGTGTAGACTGCTGAAATCTTTAGAACTAGTAGCTATAAATGGATGGGTACAGATTAATGGTGTTACATAGTTATATAGTTACATAGTAGATGAGGTTGAAAAGACATAAATCCATCAAGTTCAACCTATGCTACATTTAGACGACAGATACTTTATCCTATATCTGTACTTACAGTATATTGATCCAGAGGAAGGCAAACAAAAAACTCCAGTGAAATATCATCTAATGATATCTTATAAGGGAAAAAATAAATGTCTTCCTGACTTCAAGAATTGGTAATCAGATTACTCCCTGAATCAACATCCTTCCCATGTTTATTTATTTGGTATATCCCTGTATACCTTCCCTTTCTAAAAAGATGTCCAACCTTTTTTTTGAACATATTTATTGTATCTGCCATCACAGTCTCCATGGGGAATACATTCCACATTTTAACTGCCCTTACTGTAAATAACCCTTTCCTTTGTTGCTGGTGAAATCTCTTTCCACCAACCATAAGGGATGACACAGAGTCCTTTGTACTGTCCTTGGGATGAATAGTTCTTATGAAAGCGCCTTGTCTTGTATTGTACCCGAATATATTTGTATATAGTTATCATATCCCCTCTTAGACGCCTCTTTTCTAATGTAAACAAATCTAATTTAGCTTGCCTCCACATTAGTCAAATTGTCCACCCCTTTATTTATTTGGTGGCTCCTCTCTGCATTTTCTCTAGTTCCACAATGTATTTTCTAAGGAGTGGTGCCCAAACCTGTACTCCATATTCAAGGTGTGGTCTTACTAATGCTTTATAAAGGGGCATAATAATGTTTACTTACTTTCCATCCATTGCCCGTTTAATGCAAGTGAAGATCTTGTTTGCCTTTGCAGTTACTGCATGACTTTGGACACTATTGCTAAGCCTGCTGTCTACAAGCACTCCTAAATCCTTCTCCATCAAGGATCTCCCTAATTTATCCCCATTTAATTTGTAAGTCGGCTGTTTTGGTCTTGTTTCCCAAATGCATAACCTTATATGTATTTAAAACCAGAGACAGAACATGAAACACAGACAGAGCCCAGTGCATGGATAGGAATAACAACTTACTACTTATATGTATTTGTATTAAACCTCATCTGCCATTTACGTGCCTAAGTTTCCAGTCTGTCCAAGTCTTCTGGAGAGAAATTACATCCCGCTCTGATTCTACTACCTTACACAATTTAGAGTCATCAGCAAAGATGGAGACTTTGCTCTCTATGCCAGTCTCAAGGTCATTAACAAACATGTTAAAAAGCAGGGGTCCCAATACCGATCCTTCAACCAGTTTTCAATCCCCCAAAATATGTTAAAAAATAAATAAAAATAAAATATATATATATATATATATATATATATATATATATATATATATATATATATATATATATGCAAATATAGCTGTATGCTCATCTGCATGTCTTAGGCAGGTCTGCAACCCCGCCTAAGACATGCAGATGAGCATACAGCTATATTTGCATATTTGCTTTCCTGTGGAGGGTTTTTGTCACTTTTTTTACTCACCATAACTTAACTCAGTATATATATATATATATATATATATATACACATATAAAATATACACATATATACATACTGAGTTAAGTTATGGTGAGTAAAAAAAGTGACAAAACCCTCCACAGCAAAGCATATTAAGCCTATAGGGAACCATGTATAAAATGGTTTTTGAAGCAAAAAGTGGCACTGTGTGCTCATTTGCATGTAATTTCCCAGAATCCCTTGCTGCAGTGGAAGTGCTGTGTGCTGGGTGATAATGGTGAAAGGCGGGGTTGCAGACCTGCCTAAGACATGCAAATGAGCATACAGTATATTTACATATATATCACCAGTTATTCATTGCCTATGTCAGAATTACAGTAGAAAAAAGGGTACATTCCTTAATTTAAGGTACTTTTATGTTCCAAAATCTTGAAATGCAATGATGTAACCATGCATAAGCTTTACCCTAAAGGCTATGTGGGCATCACTGAGAAGCGGTCCTCCAATCTCAACAATGTCCAGGTCTTGGAGGAGGTTGGAGTTGGATTCCACACTCTCTGGTGAACTCTGGGCAGAGCTCTCGGCTGGATTTAGTGCTTTTGCCAACGTATCAAATGCCCTACAAAGACAAAAGTAAAGAACCATTTCCAACAATGTTTTAAGAAAAATTAACACCTTTTCTTAGCAATAATTTATTTTTTCTTAGTCCCCCCGCCCGCCCCCCCCATATCCCTGCATGAAACTGATGTCTAAGGCCATTCCCAGCATGAGGTAGGACATAGGCCAGCTAACTTAGAGGGTGTATATACTATTCTTTTTGCACCAAAAAGTGAAAATATTAAAACCCTGTAGTACCTGTATACTCTTGATATAGTCGACTTTCTTGATTGTAGCAAAATAGGACAAAACTAAATTCCTAAATATCTTCCTCTCAACCTCCATGTCACAAGAGATGAGCGTTTCATTTAATTTGCCAGGTGACCCATGCAGTTTAAGCCATTGCTATGCTTGAGTTAAGCAGTGGATTTCTTGGGTCTGGTCACAGATTTCTCACCCAAGGAATCAGTCTTGTTGCCAGAAGGAGAGGGAGTAAATAAGGAACATAGTAGGCATACAACACCATGCATGCCACCCCTCATAAAAAGCATAACTCTGGACACTCGGTGAGGGAACCAAGAAATCCTTCTAAAGGTTAAGTTTCCAGCACGGGAAAACAAAGGGCAAATAGGAAACAGACACATTTTTTTATACCTCTTACCAATCAGCAATTCCAGGACAGATGCAGAGCAAAACGCTTCAGCCATGATGTGATGGGGATTCCTCTGGCTCTTTCGTTCTGAACCAGCATGAAACACTGCACGCGGTACAGTGCGGAACCATCCTTCCCGACACGTCAGACCAACCTCCCGCCTCTCTCCCCTCCATCTGCACCCAAAGTTGTGACCTCACTGCACACGCCATTCCACTCACCAAGGCACAATAAACTCAGTGCAGCATCCCTTCTCGGGGTTATGGTGGTAGAGCCGTGCAGAGTTCCGGGGGCATAACCACCCGGCTCCAACAGAGGAATCCGGGATAAGCTTATTGATATTGTCCCAGAGATGGCATCAAGATTGCTTCTGGGCAATCAGGGAGGCTGAGCAGGATATGGGCTGCACTAAGATGGCCATCGGTTGACACGTGTTACTGAAAGGATGTGTGACTGTCCCTTTAAGAATTAGTACACAAATCTCCTGTTTTGCACCTGCTTTGTTCATTTTTGTATTCTTAGACGTTACTTCCATTTTTGCACCCAGACTTGGCATCAGGTGTTGTTCACAGTATTTTTTTACATTTGACCTTCACTTACCCCCTATCAGACACTAGCATGCATCATAGATGTATTACTTTATCCAATCTAATGTTATCAACTTTTATGCTAAGCCCCCTATGTAAGAGGCAGAATATATCGTTTTGCAATTTCTGTTAAGTGATGTGAGTATACTTCTGGTATAGCTTGCATCTGCTAATTAGTAAACCAGCTGAAGAATTACTCCATTGTTTGTGTTTCAACTTATTCTTTTACATTACGGCGTCTACAGCAGGCGGCATAAAGACAGCCTGACCAGCTAAAACAAAAAACCTATACAAGGAATGTCTTCCTCTCAGCTGGTAGGACACAGTCAACTGAGGCAAGAGGAGAGAGGGGTTTACTAAGAGTCATCAGACTCTGTTCTTCCTAGACGTGGAAGTGGCTTTATCCCTCACTGTTGTGCACCGACATGGTGGGATGTGAAAGAAAATACTAAATGTACCTACCGATATCTTGGTTTCTTAAGAGTCCTCTATGGCTCTAAGGGTTAACATGTGCTTGTTCTTTGTGGAATCGGCAACCCCACCCACTGGAATGTTAATGAGCCACGGGGACACAAAGGAAAGATCTTTTTGTTCACAGATGCATCAGATTCAATCTCAGCCACCCCAGCGTACATCTGCGTAGCCCCAAAGGCGCACAGTCTTTGGTGCAGCCGAAGGGCAGCCAAAGGGTGTGAGTCGTTCGCTGATGTTGGTTGATGTTAAAGCTGCTCTATTTCTATCTGAAACTCATAAGCCCTTTATCACCTGTATCCAATTTTCCTACTCTATCTGTCCATGAAATGTCTGCGAATTCACTGTATAACCCTGTTCTTTTATTGTAACCATGTATTTTTTATAACTGTGCCCAGGACATACTTGAAAACGAGACGTATCTCTCAATGTATAACTTCCTGGTAAAACATTTTTATAAATAAATAAATGGCAGCCAGAAACTGCTAAGATAACTCCTCCTTCCAGGGGGGGTAGGACAAGTCCCTGGTATAAAGGAGGTGAGGCCTGTCCCCATTATCTTTCATCCAAACACTTTAAAATAGGCACAAACTTACTAAATATATCGAGAAAAACAAGGGAGGGAAATATGCTGCCATAGAGGACTCTAAGAAACAAAATATCGGAAGGTACACTTCCTATTTTCTTCGTTTGGAAAAGGAATGGAAAGCGGACCATGTTGCTGCTTTGCATATTTCTTGTGGACATGCTTGGGCTTTCTCTGCCCAGGTTGTTGCTATGGCCCTGGGTGAATGTGTCTTGATATGTTGTGGCAGATCTTTGCCTGCTGAGCTATATGCTTGACATATAGCCATCTTGATCCACCTAGAAATGTAAGCTACAGAGGCTGTCCTGGCATTTCTTATCATCTTCAAAGAGAATAAAACAAACGCAATGAGTTTCTAAAGGTATCTGATCTCTGGACGTAAGGTATTTGGATCCCAACTACTAAATTGTGCTACCTAGTCTCCTTGCTATTGCATGGATGAGGACAAAAAGGAGGCAACGATAATTTCTTGATTTGAGTGAAAATCCTAAACTACTTTTGATCGAAAGTGAGGCACTTTCCTCATACCAATTTTGTCTTGATGTACTTGAAAATATGTATCCCTACACCACAGTGCTTGCAACTCTCCAACTCTTCAAGTGGCAGAAAATATGGAAAATCACACAAATAACCGGCGGAGCTCCGTGGAATAACCCGTCCCCCAGCTGTGGTAGGACACGGATAACTGAGCAGGGAACAGGCCACGCCTCCTTTATCAGTGTCAGAAAATTCTTGTCCTACCCAGCTGAAAGGAGAAGTTATCCCAGCAGTTTCTGACTGCCAAAGAGAATGACGAAGAAAGATATTGTATTAAATAAATGCTCAACATGTGCATATTGGTTAAATTTATTTGAGTTAAATCAACATAGTACAACGAAAAAAGTAAAACATAAATAAGCTTTCTGGATCATTTAAGTACTTTTCTTTCCATGGATGAATTACCAGCTAAAGCTGAATTTCAGTAGTTTAACCCTTTGCGTGCCAGGGGGCCCACGGCGGCAAACTGCCACGGCCCTCCGGCATTTGCTATCACGTGACCCCTAGCGCTCAGTCGGTGATGACAGAAGGGGAGGAGCCATCCCCCTTCCATTCCACATCCATGCAGATTGCAGTCTCCCCTAGCAATACAAGAAGGG